>NC_090769.1:14089514-14109514 GCF_036898095.1 Palaemon carinicauda
TCCTGACCCTAAAAACTTTTCACCTAAGTTACATCAACTGATCTTACTCTAATTTCGGAATTTACACCCTCCCATCTACATAGTATTACACATCCCTCGCTTTCGTCATGAAAACTTTTAATTGCACTTTATAAATCATCTCCTAGATAAGAGCATACATTCTAAATAGCCTCCACAATGCCTCTCTATCAATGTATCATAAGCTTTTCCTATATCCTTAATGCCATGTAAAGCTTTTTCCTTTTATATCCAAACTTCACATAGCAATATCATGATAAATATCTGATTAACACACCATTTTCCTTTTCTAAACCAACTATGTTCTTCCCCTAACGATACTTAGGGTATCTGTCTTGCCTTTTCGGTTAAAATATTACCATAACCTTCTTCGCATGCTAAGCAATGATATAGCTGTGCAATTCCTAAAGTGTCCCAATTCTCTTTACATTTATACAATAGAATAATAATCTTTCTAATTCCTTTTAAACCATGCTCTCCTCAAAACATGCTTTATTAACCCTGGTCAGTTATTTAATCACACAATCGCAACGTGCGACAGCATCTCTTATAAACCTCGAGTCCTTGTATCTTTCCATTCTTCAGTCTTTTAATTCCCTTTATCAAAACACCAGCAATCAATTCTACAAGCAATCTCAAGCTTATACAAACCGTCTCTACTCACGTGTCCTTCACCTATACTTTTTTCCCATTTAGTAAATCTTTAAAATATGCACTCAATCTAACCAGGACTAGATTAGCTTCAGTTAGCATTCCTCCATTTGCATCTTTCATTTCGAGATCAATTTATTCATTAATTCATCTGTTTGAAGTTATTTCCTGCTAGAAGAGCAATATGTTCTACATAAAGTTCTTGCTCTACATCACCCATATATCATCATAACCTACCTTCTTTACTCTCTCCTTGACTACGCAATCCACTACTCTGTATAATGCATATGGCCTCTTTTCTCATACATTTACACTGCAAATAATCTTATTTCCATCATAAAACCTTTCGTATTATCATCCCTCAACTCATCGTTTGTATTCCTCCTTACTAACCCCCGTACGACGAAAAAATATTCCCTGCTAAGGAATTTCAAAACTCCATAAACTTTACTTTCACCTTATTGTCTTTAACCCAAGCCCTTATTCTCCTGATGTGCTCTTCCTGCCTTCTTCTTCTATAAATCTTACCTGTCTTAATAATATTAACAAACACAACATCTTTCTTATCAACTTGAACATGTCTTAAATTTTACTTTAACCAAATGTTGAACAAACAGTCGTTCCTCCCTTCACCTTTACATATATTAATTAACTCACCCTTCCAATAACCTTGTAGTCCTTCCAAATTTACCCAAAGAGTTCCATTCATGTCAACAATTACAACTCTTTCTGCCACTTACCACTCAATTAAAATTATTTTGCACAACCACCCATTCATATTTTCCAAACAAAGCCAGCTCCTCTTACACTCATTCTTTTCCATTTGTTAACCGTATCCACAATCTTACTCATAGAATCTCTTCGAACTAACATTGTGAGTGTTTGTATGTATGTATGTATGTGTATATATATATATATATATATATATACATACACATATATATATACATACACATATATATATACATACACATATATATATACACGGGAAGAGTGAAAGTGGAGAGAAATATATAAGGATACAAGCTCTTGAATATATGTTGATAAAAGCTTCATTTTTCATTAACACATGTTCAAAAGACTATTCGTAAATGCACTCTGGAGGAGGTAAATGGGTCGGCAGAGAAGTACTTAGATGTGTTGTACTTAAAAATATTTCGTAACATGCATTATGTGCTTATGTAAATGCTGCTGAAATATCATCATATCTAGTCTCGCCAGTACAGAACCCACTGCTTGGCCGCTTTATTGGTGTTCAAGAGGTTTTGATGTGTATAGGTGGGTCCCACTTCACCTTCACGCATTATGTGTTCCATTGTTTGCACTGGATAGCCACACTGACACTCAATAATGGACACTGACACTCAATAATGGATGAGAGCCCTCATTTATAGGTGTTGCTTCCTGTCTTTATCCACTCTGGTTCTTGCTCTATTCAACGTTACCTAGTCTTTTCTTGAGAGGTTGTTCCACTTGGGATTTGGTAAATTGGGCCCTGGATGGCAGCATTTGGTGGGTAGTGGTCCCATTCTCTCCACTTTTCGAGTCTATGTTGGTTATAAAGCTCTTTCTGGACTTTAGTCCTCTTGCTGAGACCCTAAGACCAGAGGGTGTTTCTCGTGTCATTTTCTTGACTTTGCTTCTGTCTTGGCATGGATGATTCTGCGTATGTGTGTTGGGGTAATGCCCGCCAATATGTAGAGTGTAGGAATTGGTGTTGCTTTCAAGGTGCCGGTTATCATTCTACATGTGTTGTTAAGCTTTGGATCTATTTTGTGAGCGTGGCTTGAACAATACTTAGTAGCAGAGTAGCATAGTGCAAGAACTGTTGTTCTCAGTGTCTTTGGATCTATTCCCCAGTTATAGTTAGCAAGTTTGCCTATAGCATATTATTTCTCAAGGAAACTTTCGACTTGAGTTTCCTTATATGTACCGCAAAATACAGGATTCGGTCTAATGTGATTCCAAGGTATACAGGAAAATCAGCATACTCAAGTCTCTCATTCTTTCAGATGATTAATTTTCCTTTTACTTGGTGGCTATTTAGATGGAATACACTCACATGTTTCTGCCAAGATTGGCATTAACTGAGTTACATTAGTTGTACTCTGTGACATGTTCAAGAGCAGCTGATATT
Organism: Palaemon carinicauda; assembly: GCF_036898095.1. NCBI lineage: Eukaryota > Metazoa > Arthropoda > Malacostraca > Decapoda > Palaemonidae > Palaemon > Palaemon carinicauda. The sequence goes on from NC_090769.1 coordinate 14,092,321, forward strand.
CTCTTTTCGATAGATTCAAATGTGTGTGCTTCTGTGGCGATACATAAGTTTTCTGCATTTATAAACCTTCGGATGGTTTCATACTCTAGTTGGTGATTTGCATTGATGTTAAAAAGTAATGGGACCAGAACAAAGCCTTGTAGGATATAATTTTTCTGTGTGCAATATCTGCTCTTCGTGCCATCCATTTCAACAAAGAAGCATCGGTTTCTAAGCAATGATTGTATGATCTTCACAATCTTTGTGTAATGAACAACTTTAGCCAATTTCAAGAGAAGCATTCTGTGGTTTACTGCAATTATATGCAGCAGTTAGATCCACAAAAACTGCACTAGTAATTTGTCTGCCCTCAAAACCCTCCGCGATGTATTGAGCGAGATCCAATCTTTTATTACAGCATGATCGCCCAGGTCGAAATCCTACCTGGTCTAGTGATAGTTGTTCCACTGTAGGGCACAAGCGGGCGATTATCATTCAATCGTATAATTTGTACGAATGATAATGGCCCGCATGTGCCCTAAAGTGAAACAGCATCTATTACCAGACCAGGCTGGATTTCGACCAGGGCAATTATGCTGTAAAAGGTTTAAAGGTCAGTCATGAATGGCCGAGGTAAGGGACAGTAACATTACCCTAGCAAGCAGGACAATGTCCTAGAGACTGACCATATATATATATATGATCAGCGTCCAAGCCCCTCTTCACCCAAGCTAGGACCATGGAGGGTCAGGCAATGGCTGCTGATGAATCAGTAAGTAGACCTATAAGCTACCCCAATAGAAGGATGGTGAGATTGCAGCCATGAAAGGAACTAACGATTATGAGCGGGACTCGAACCCCAGTCTGGCGATCACCAGGCAGGGACGTTTCCAATAGGCCACCACAACCTAGGATATTGAATCTCACTTCCATGGAAGTACAAGAAAAAATATTATGAATGTGAAGTAAATTTACTTAAAAGTTAAAAAAGCAAATAAAAGTGGTTAATGAAGAAGACATAGGCAGCGGGCTGTGGTAAAGTATCAAAACTCCTGTGCAGATGATATTTCAAGGTTAAAGAAGTGCTTATAATGCAAATGTACTTAGGATGCTTAGGAAAAGAAACAATGAACTGCTTAATGAGATCATGAATTAGCGGAAAGGCAAAGGAAAAAGAAAAGGCTTCTTGGTGAATAGTGGAATGAAAACTGAAAAAGAATAACGGAAGGCTTTAGTGGTGAATGGTGATGACGCGTTATTAGTTTGAACGCGAAAACTAAACGATTTTGAGAATGACTTCATGAAATGGGTAAACAGCTATTGAATTTTAAAATAATAGCTGGGAAAGGAAAATTATTTTAAAATCGTAGGATAAGAATAATAAAAGGAAGATATTATAAAGAAAACTAGGAGTATACGCACATTTGACATTGATTAGTAAAGTGACTATGTAGAAGGTATACAAAAACTAGATTCTCAAGGATTAAATATGCCATAAATTACAGGGGCAGGTGAGACTCTTGCTAATGGTACAGTGATCATAAAGTTGAGTAGAATAATACACTGAGCCAGATGAGTTTGGTTACAAGGAAGATCCGAACAATAGAAAGTTTCCTCTAAAAATGGAAAATAAAGTGACACCATGAAAAAAATACAGTATAAGGAAAATTTTTTATTTTTTATTCGTACATAGAGAAAGTAAAAAGTTTTTATATGAAATTTTGCGGACTAATTACACATCAAAAGTTATTTTGAAAGGGGGATTTATAGAAAAGGGAACGGTCGACGTGTGCAAAAAAAAAAAAAAAAAAAAAAAAAACTACAAGGTGAAAATGTTTATGTGACGTTTGTGAGGTGTAAAAAGATTATGGGAGTGGCTGTGTGACGAAATGATTACAAGTCTGACATATCAAAATATGTCTTTGGTTGTTACGACTTCGTAATTGCTTCAGGTACTTCAGAATTGGATAATAGAAATCAATATATATGATGTTATTATTATTATTATTATCATCATTACTATTATTATTATTAGTAGATGCTAAGCTAAAATCCAAGGGCTTATGAACTATTTGAAGGATAGGAAGATATGAGATGAAAGGGGGTGGGTTATAATTTTCTACAAATTGCACTGTTTTTTTTTTTCATAAAGTGTGGCACTATTTGGACAAAAAGTTCACAGTAAGTGTCCGCATCTCCATGATAAATATTAGCATGTAAGGGTCTCCACAGCTCGACCTGAATATAGGGATCTCGAAATACTAATGATGATGAAGATTAGAATGTCATGATGCCAGTTAACTCGTATTCAAACAATCAATCAATCAATGATGAAGATTAGAAAAATATGAGGGGTTAGAATCGATGAACATATTGTAGATTGAGGTGTAAAATGTATCTGAGGGAAATAATAAAAAAAAACCAGTTGAACAGGAATGTTTACGAGAGAGAGAGAGAGAGAGAGAGAGAGAGAGAGAGAGAGAGAGATTATTCGATACCATCTAGCATTATAACAACTGAGGTCTTTGATACAGAGAGAGAGAGAGAGAGAGAGAGAGAGAGAGAGAGAGAGAGATTATTAGATACCATCTAGCATTATAACAACTGAGGTCTTTGATACAAGAGAGAGAGAGAGAGAGAGAGAGAGAGAGAGAGAGAGAGAGAGAGAGATTAGATACCATCTAGCATTATAACAACTGAGGTCTTTGATACAAGAGAGAGAGAGAGAGAGAGAGAGAGAGAGAGAGAGAGAGCAACAAATTATGGCTAATGGGTTACAAAACTGAAAAGATGATATTGTGTCAGGCAAGCAAACTGAGAACATTCACATCAGATGTGATTTTTAGTAAACCAAATACATGAACTAAATTACTTGAGTAAATAGCATATTTACATAATAGGGTCTTAATACCAAATAAGGGAGAACATTCATAATGGGGAGGAAAGAATGCCCCGTTGTATGTTAATGAGTTACCAATGATTAAAATTCCATACAAGTAGATGGGGGAAATTTTGAAGCTCTCATTGATAACAGGGAATATTACGATGATTGCAAATTAATATATATATATATATATATATATATATAATATATATATATACATATATATATATATATATATATATAAATATACATATATATATATATATATATATATATATTTATACAACACCAACAGTAAATGAAACAGTTTCTAGTCCACTACAGGACCAAGGCCTCAGACATGTGAATTCATGTCTGGGGTTTGGTCAGTTTTCATCACCCCGCTGGCTTGTGTGGATTGGTGATGGTGGGAGATTTTCGTCTGATCGCTTACAATGTAGTATAGGTGGTCCTGACCAGTACAGCTTTGCTGATCATGGCGATAAGCAAATCCGTTCACCACTTTAAGGTATCCCCATTCAGACATGTACAAGTTGTGTGTACATATTTGAGAAACAATAAATAGAAAAATTGCAGCCATTTTTACACATTTCGCAAACAACACCAATGATAAGTTGATGGTATACTAAGCTTTTTAAAAGTTCACTATATGCAGCCCTTGATAGCTGATTGCAAACGACCCTTCTCATGAATCCTAACTGACGATGAGCGCAGAAATTTTGCACAAATCATCTTTGTCATCATAGCAACAGATAATTCCGATACGCGTCCTTATTTCGATTATTTTCAGATACAAATGTGCCAAAATTAGAGCGCCGACATGTCAATTCTCATCATCATCATCATCTCTTCCTAAGCCTACTGAAGCAAAGGGCATAGGTTAGATTTCGCCAGTCGTCCCTATCTTGAGTTTTTAATTCAATACTTCTCCATTCATCATCTCCTACTTCGAGCTTCATATTCCTCAGCCATGTAAGCCTGGGTCTTCAAACTCTTCTAGTGCCTTGTGGAGCCCAGCTGAACATTTGGTGAACTAATCTCTCTTGGGAAGTGGGAAGAGCATGACCAAACCATCTCCATCTACCCCTCATCATGATTTCATCCACATATGGCACTCGAGTAATCTCTCTAATAGCTTCATTTCTAATCCCATCACAATTCTCACGAAACACAAAATAAGAATAGTCTTTTGATACCCAAATAGAGTTTTGTGTTTTTTTGTGAATTTTGTAGCTTAATGAATTTGAATTAAAAAAGGATATGGCGCCAAGAGCAGATAATAGTAAAAACTCTTCAAGGAAAACATGTTTGAAAAATAAAGGCCTTGATTTCCCAATATGTTGACCAGGCTGACATGAGTCTTTTTATAGTTTATATATGATATATCTGTTTTTGACGTTGTTACTGTTTTTAGAATGATTAATTGTTAATTTAATCTCATCATTTATTTATTTCCTTATTTCCTTTCCTCACTGGGCTATTTTTCCCTATTGAAGCCCTTGGGATTATAGCATCTTGCTTTTCCAACTAGGGTTGTAGCTTGGCTAATAATAATAATAATAATAATAATAATAATAATAATAATAATAATAATAATAATAATAATAATAATAGATGTAGAGGAATCTACTTCAAAATACTAAATTCCTGAAATGATGTTCAGGAAAAACAACGATGCTGGGATAGTCTAACGCAACATACCTCCATTATGTATTTGGTTTAACATCTGTAAATTCAATAGAATTTTATGAAAATATTATATGCAGGAAAAAACTGTCAAGCTTGGAAATCTAGGGATTATCTGAAAATTACATACATATTTATGTAACGTTTGAATGGCTCTTAATGAAATGATTTGTCTCCTGAGCACTTTGATACGCCCCGGGGTTCTTAATTGAGGCATTTTCTTGATTGCATTTATGGTATTATTTTTTTCAGTGCCATCATTTTACTGTGATTATATCCCACTTAATTTTAAAGTTTTAGAAAAATGCTTTGAAATTTGCCTCTGTAACATTTCTTTCAGTGGACATTTTGTATCGCCTGAATAATCATACAATCACGGTGATTTCTTAGCAATAAACGCACAGCTGCATTTATTTTGGCCTATGATCCATGATCAATGAGTCTGAAAACTTTATGCTCGTGACTCTCAGCACACTAGTCAATAGAGCCTCTTGTTGCTTAACAGTAGACTTACATGCCACGATAAGTCAACCTTGAAACTCGGTGGGCGAGGTTATAATACGCAAAAGTCAATCAGATGGATTAACTATTGGCCCTATTTAACCAGATTGAACTAGAGGGAAGAGATAAAATTATACCAAATTTACCATTTTTAATGCAACAATCCTCACGGCCACTGATCTGAAAAATCAAGTAGGCTGACGGAAAAAAAAAAAAAAAAAAAAAAAAAAAAACAAACAAACAATTTAGCCACTTTATACACAAACATTTAGTCCATATATTGTTTGTTAAGCAAAAGCAACATAAGATTCCATCTTACAGAATTGAAGGATTTTAAAGGATTTTCATGATCGTTTAAGGCAAGGTATACCTTAGTGTGTTGTCACATGTCTGAGACACCTGACACCCACCCGCACACACACAACACACACACACACACACCCACACACACACACACACATATATATATATATATATATATTTAAATATATATATATATATATATATACACATATATATATATATGTATATATATATATATATATATATGTGTGTGTGTGTGTGTATGTGTATGCGTGTGTGCATGTTTGTGTATGAATGTATCATAATATTTGAGAGGCCAGTACAAACTATGCAAATAAATGTTCACCTAATCACAATAGGTTGATTACGTTTTTAAAGATTACACCAGCAGAAAAAATGTATAAAATATTTCAAATCTCGCTTTGTAAACGATCTAATCCAGAAGTATTCATATCTGAAGTTTTAATCTGCAGTTTATGAGAAGATATGAAATATTTCTAAGGAAGTTTGTTAGTTAGTCTGCCTGGCTATAAAGGAAATAAGACCAAATAAAATTTTTGTATCGAGAGAAAATTTTACCGCATTTATGATATAAAATGAAACATGCTACTGTGATTTTAATAATATGGTATCTGACAATCCTTACAGACGAGTATAAGGAATGGCAACTTTTCACTCTGTAAGTACTTATATATATATATATATATATATATATATATTATATATATATATATATATATATAATATATATATATATATATATATATATATATAGAGAGAGAGAGAGAGAGAGAGAGAGAGAGAGAGAGAGAGAGAGAGAAATATGTGAGGCGAAACAGCAAGAACCCTAGTATATATTTGCTGAGTATACCGAGGAAAATGTAGTTTCCATCCATAGAGAGAATAATAAAAATATTAGTAAAAAAGTAATATTTCACCAATTAATCATTAGATGATAAAGATCGATCAACAACATTTGGAATAAATATTGATTTTGGGGTTTGTGATTACTAAAAAGAAACGAAAAAAATAAAGCTACAAATTTTGGCAATTTTTTTTTTATCATGATAAGAAATGTACAACCAAAAAGGTTTGGACATTATAAATACTCGTGTGATGTGTATTCTCTTCTAATAAACTTTCGTGTATTAATTGAAAGCAGAAACGTTATCAACCACAATTAAAGCAGCAGCTATTAAAGTAAAAAGAACCACTGATTATATAAAAGAAAACCTAAAATCCCACTTCTAAACGTATCTTAGTTTCTTCTCCCACCACTTTTATCAGTTATTGCTATTCTTGCATATCCCTTCCGATTTAGCATTAATAACAATACCAATTAGATGCTACACTGACTCCCGTACCGTTATTTTCCACAAAAGTTTAATATGATGGAGAAATGAAATGGGCAGAGAAGAAAAAAGAGCAACACAAGTTAAAGGAAGATGGAAGGAAACAAAGCCAAAATCTAAAAACTCCTACCCATTACCTCAAAGAAAGTTGGGCAATATTACAAGACTTGCGGCGTATTCTTACCTCCTGTGTTAATTTAGTTTTAGGCGGAGTTTCTTTTTTTTCTTCCTTCTCGGTATCCTCCTCCTCCTCCTGCTCCTCCACGACGGCCGCTGCCACCTCGGTCGTCGCCGCTATTCTCACCCGTGCGGCGCCCCCGATGGCCTCCTCGCTGGTCTCTATGGAACTCGGCGAGTCGGAGCTCTCGTAGTCCGAAGTCGCCACCCGCAAACCGTGTCTTTGATACACTATATTGGCGTTAGTTGCGTCGGAATTAGCGTCACTGTTCCGGGTCTCTATTTGCTTATTATTCATCAACTGCGTGTCACTATGCACTCGGTTATTCTCACTACACTTGCATTCGCACAGACTCGTGGTCGTGTCTTCGGGCAAACTGCAAGGTCCGTCTGCTACTTCAGTCGTCTGCTGCGTTTTGCTACAGTCGTCGCAAAGGCCGTCGCAGACGTGTTGGTTTGGGAGCTTCTGGAGGCGCATCAGGCGGTCGGAGTAGGCCACCACGCCCTGGGTCGGCGTGTCGTAGAGGCCCCTGGCGACGCGGTCCAGGTGGTTGACGTCATAGTCTCCCAGAGGGTGGAGAGAGCACACCGTCTGGCGTTCTCTCACTACTGGCTTGCGATTACTCGGGTACAAGGCCGTCGTCGAGTACGACCTGCTCTTGGGCGATGCGTTGGGGTCCAGCCGGGTCTCCAAACAACATGCGTGAGTCGGGCTGCCGCAAGGCGTCACATCTGGAAGTAGGCAAAAGTTAGTTGTTAGTTCATGCGATTCACGCTCACTGGAACGTGGGAGATTTGAGATGGGCTTCGTTTTGAGATGGAGGAATGGCCCGGTGTCTTCTGGGTATAAACTAGTTAAAATCCTGGGTTCAGAAATCATGACTTTAAACTCTTTTTTTCCTTCAAGCTTTACTATTTACTGAAAACTCAAGCACTGCAGTGATCCTGCAAAAACCCAACAGTAAATATTACATACTAAGAAGATCAATATTATTTTTTTTCGCAAAGCTCCAAGACATAATATAAGGAGTGAATGAGCTCCTTAATACACATAGAGAGAAGAATCATTCCATTTCAAGCTTTAAGAATGCAAAGAAAGTAAGAATAACATAGTCAATTGAGGGAGTTCGTAAAAGTTAAATAGACTCAATAAACTCTAAGGTTATTACGCATAATATTTCACTACCTTCATATAAAGAGAACATCTACTGTGGTTGTTAATGATGTCATTTCTTCAATTTGGTATTAGTATCATTAATTAAAAATACATATAACAGTCAACATACAATCAACCACGCGCACAAGAATTCACTTTTACATCGAAAGTTCAAAACAACATTCAATAAACATGTTTACAATGCTTGAGAAATACAAAATAAACATACATATCCACACTTCCATCAAAATACAGCTGATATTACGAATCTAAACTTTTTTTAAATACCCCTACTCAATCTAAATTTATTTAATGGCTAATATTAAAATACATAATAAATTGCAAATCTAAAATCTATTCAACGAACTGACTATTAATCATTAATTATTTTTTCTATCAGTCTTACTACTTAATAATACTAATTCTAATGTTCTATGAAAATCTGAGAACTCTGGCTATAAACTAATTTACTCTAATATACTATAAGTTAGAGTGACGATGGATTAGGAACATTTGGTTTTATACCATGATAAAAAGATATTTAAAATATTTAAGCAAAGTAACATCCTTTTCAAACAACCGGTTTGCAGTGCCCTGATGATAAGATTATTTGTTTTTAATAGGAATTAAATTAATAAATATATATGATATAAATAATAAAATAAAGGATTTACATATGAAAATAAATAAATATGCAAAGTGAATTTATGCTTAATAAGAAATTTCAAGGACTGACAGCGTAAATAAATCTATATATATATATATATATATATACACACACATATATATATATATATACATATATAAATCTATGTACATATATATATATATATATATAATGTATACATATATATATATATATATATGTATATATAATATATATATATATATATACATATATATATATATAAATATATATACATATATATATATATATATATATAAATATATATACATATATATATATATATATATATATAATTTTCCTTTTAAATCACCATGAGCCAATGAATTTAGGTTAAGTGTAACATAAAGTCGAGGATACGATCAATTATGAATTATGCTTCGTATTATTTTGTTTTATCTTAATCCAATAAGCAACGTAATTTATAAACTATTATCTTTATTTACTTTACATTTTTAATAACAATGATAACGTTGAAGATGAAAATGATGATATCATGATTACGTTTTTGGTATTTCATATCGATAATCCGATTACCTAATAAATCCTAAACAATTTTATAAAGTTTAATAAATCTTACCAATTGTATAAAGCTTAATAAATCCTACACAATTGTATAAAGTTGAATAAATCCTAAACAATTGTATAAGGTTTAATAAATCTTAACGATTGTATAAAGTTTAATAAATCATAAACAATTGCATAAAGTTTAATAAATCTTAACAATTGTATAAAGTTTAATAAATCTTAACAATTGTATAAAGTTTAATAAATCCTAAGCAATTGCATAGTTTAATAAATCTTAAACAATTGTATAAAGTTCAATAAATCTTAACAATTGTATAAAGTTTAATAAACCTAAACAATTGCATAAAGTTTGATAAATCCTAAGCAATTGCATAAAGTTTATTCTATAAAATGTGAGTGTGAGAATTATATTATTCATATCACGTTACATTAAATCTTCACTGTTTAATCCCTAAATATTAAATTGTATTCTAATCAATCAATTAATGGCGTAGTATTTATCTTATCTTTACATACTGACATTTTATTTAGAAAAAAGAGCTACTCTAAAACGCATAAATATTTTACTGATAATTATAAATTTTATGATTTCATAGTAAAAGTCTAAGTGGCGTTTAGATATATGAATATTTCGCTGTGGATGTATAATTATAATTAATCCTGAAAAAATATAACTATAAAAATGAAAAAAATATATAAAAAATAACGATACTATGACTACTACTATAAATGCTAATGTTATTTATACTACAATCACTACTTTCAGTGGCTACAAGATAAAACAACAGAAACAATGATTATAATATAAATAATAATGATGAAGAATGTTTAAAAATAAAAACACAATATAGTTGAAGACAATCCTTTCCATATTACGAAGAAGTAAAAGTTTACAGTAAAATAGCACGAGAGCTCTTACACAACATAATAGTAAATTAGCCGGCACCACTTGTTAATTAGTACGAAGAATGCATAAACCACACAACCTCAAGTTGGAAAGGAACGGCAAGAAATCTAATCCACAATCATAAAACGCCAAACTGGCATACATCTAGCGCTAACAGATACACACTGCGGATACCTCTGACTTACAGATGCGCACTGCGCATACCTCTAATGTTTTGCGCTGAGCGTATCTAACGCTTACAGATGCGCATTGCGTATCAATCTAAGTGTAAAGATAAGCACTGCGCATATCTCTAATATTTTGCGCTGAGCGTATCTCTAACGCTTACAGATGCGCATTGCGTATCCCTTTAAGTGTAAAGATAGGCACTGCGCATATCTCTATTGTTTTGCGCTGAGCGTATCTCTAACGCTTACAGATGCGCATTGCGTATCCCTCTAAGTGTAAAGATAGGCACTGCGCATATCTCTAATGTTTTGCGCTGAGCGTATCTCTACCGCTTACAGATGCGCATTGTGTATCCCTTTAAGTGTAAAGATAGGCACTGCGCATATCTCTATTGTTTTGCGCTGAGCGTATCTCTAACGCTTACAGATGCGCATTGCGTATCCCTCTAAGTGTTAAGATAGGCACTGCGCATATCTCTAATGTTTTGCGCTGAGCGTATCTCTAACGCTTACAGATGCGCATTGCGTATCCCTCTAAGTGTAAAGATAGGCACTGCGCATATCTCTAATGTTTTGCGCTGAGCGTATCTCTAACGCTTACAGATACGCATTGCGTATACCTCTAAGCGTACAGAATGGCACTGCGCATATCTCTAAGACTTTGCGCTGGCCGTATCTCTAACGCTTACAGATGGGTATTGCGTATACCTCTAAGCGTACAGAAAGGCACTGCGCATATCTCTAAGACTTTGCGCTGAGCATATCTCTAACACTTACAGATACGCATTGCGTATACCTCTAAGCATACATTTATGCACTGCGCATACCTTTAAGGCTTTGTGCTGAGCATAACTCTAATGCTTACAGGTACACATTGCTTATACCTCTAAGCATACAGATACGCACTGCGTATACTTTTAAGGCTTTGCACTAAGAATATCTCTAACGCTTACAGATACGCATTGCATGTATCTCTAAGCATACGGATAGCCACTGCGCATACCTCTAAGGCTTTGCACTGGACATATCACTAACGCTTACAGATACGCATTGCATGTATCTCTAAGCGTACAGATAGGCACTGCACATACCTCTAAAGCTTTGCACTGAACTTATCACTAACGCTTACAGATACGCATTGCGTATAATTCTAAGCGTACAGATAGGCACTGCGCATACCTCTAAGGCTTTGCGCTGATTATATCTCTAACGCTTACAGATATGCATTGCGTATATCTCTAAGCGTACAGAGAGACAATGCGCATACCTCTAAGTACACAGATACACACTGCGCATATCTCTAACTTACTGGTACGTACTGCGCATACCTATAATACTTACAGATGCGCACTGCGCATACCTTTCACTTACAGGTACCGACTGCGCATACCTCTAACACTTACACATACGAACTCTTTTACCTATAAATGCTTTTAGATGCGTACGCCATAATGGTTTATTTCTAATGCCTACAGATACGCACATTTGCACCTATGAATCTTAAATGACAGTCACTAACACTTTTTTTTCTCTCTCTAAACATGACATGGGACGCAAACAAGACATTAATTGCTTCATCCAAATAAACATGCATTTTGAAGTTTGGCGTCCTGTCTATGTTATTGGAGATAAAGGAGAGACTTCGTCGATCACACTAATATGACGGAAATAGATCAGTAGAACTTCTGTCATGCATATAAATGATTTTATTTGGAGTATGCAGTAAAAGAGGCCATAAGTGTAATGGCTAAAATTCTGAGCGCTCTATGGGGCTTAGAGCCGTTGATAAGCATTGGTAAGGCAACTTTATAATCAACAATGGAAAATCTGGTTAGAAATCAATTCCAGTAGAAATTTAAGACCTCGTGAAATGATTGGTTAGTAAAAGGATTATTCAAAATACGATTACTGAAGTATCTTGAAAATGCAAATATAATGGTAAGTTCCAATTTCCAAATGGATTATGAATTACTCAGTTTTGATTTTCAGAATCCACTCAAGACACTGAACTAATCAGCTAATTTCAGTAAACATCTATATTATATCACTCTGACTCATATATCTAAGTCACACAGATGCTTTGGTTAGTCTAAGCTCTTTTTTATCAGGCATCAGCAAGCGAAACTTGTTGGGTGCGTTCCATCACTACTCTCAAGCACGTGTATACATTAAGAAAAAAAAATCTTTACATATGCAACCCTCCTTTCTTTATTCATAAACTACGCAATGCAGTTAGACTTTAAAGTAGTGACTTCGATCTATGAAATACCCCTCGAAGCATAAGAGGCATTTACGACTTATCAGAAGCAGCTGATAAGAGACAAATACCGAGGGATGCATTGCCCCGTCTGAAGGCAGCAGCGCCTTGCGAGCGATGGATGGAACGTGCCCTTGTCTTAGCGTAGGGTTTTAACTGACATGAGGTATTTTCCTCTTCATTCTCCAGCTGTTGGAAGGGGCTGATGCTCACTATGGGTGACCCTCTCGCGACCTCCTCATCTTCTCTTTGCTCTTCTTTTTGGCGTAGAGGAAAAACATGCAGGAAGGAATATTATTGTGGAAAAAAATGAAGACAAAATGACGAGGGATTAACAATGGGGGAAAGACACCGCTGGAAGTAGGGGCTACTGTAAAATAACATGAATTATATGACCCAGTCTTGTATACTGCAATACAAAACAAAATTGCATAATGGTAAAGGAACTTCTCTCTCTCCAGACTCGTGAGTACCTGTACTGGTCAAAGGTAAGCATGAGTGTAATATATAGCTCCAAAAGATATCTGATTCATAATGCTTAAAAAGATATAACAGCAATATAGATAACAGATAAAAAGGTTTTGCCTATGTGAATAGTTTCAAATTGAAGGGTTACACCAAAAGCAGGGGGACTTCAGGATACAATCTCTTTGGTATAAAAACAAACGGAGATAAAGAAGTCACTCGGACCTCAGAGGGACTTAGTAACAGATTTTTTTAAGAGAAGCAAGGATGTTGGGATCGTCATACCGATATTTACGTTTACACATGTGAAGTTATATACGTTCTTATATTCTATTTCATTTAATAATCGATGGAATCATGATTAACAATATATATATATATATATATATACATATATATATATATATATATATTATATATTATATTATATATTATATTATATTATATATATATATATATATATATGTATATGTATATATATATATATATATATATAATCCTATAAATTATTATAAAAAATATATCTTCTACAAATATCTATATATTTTTTTTTACTAAAAACACATTTAAACATTATGAATGTTACAATTAAAAATGGCTCAATAACATTAAAGTTATTTTGTAGTGCAAAGGCTTATGGGAAAAAGACCGTAAAATCCCTGTGTAAGCCTAGACCTGATAAATACGAAAAGGAATAGAAATAAACTAAATAAACGAGGAATAGAAATAAGCTAAAATAAACAATGGATTAACTTTATAATAGTAATATAATAAATGAAAAATGAGGAAACAATGATTTGTAAGCAGGTAAAGAAAGAACAAAATGAGAGTTGAAGACTCACTCCTCTCCCTCTTTTGAAAATTTCTTTATCAATGATCTAATTATCTCTTAAGAGACACCGAATGTCATTAGGCCATTAACATAAAGGTTCTTTGAACTCCGGTAAAAGGTCTATGATTTTTAGGGATAATTAATCCCATTATTAAGGTCTACTTTTCTCTACTTAAATTAGGATTTTTTTTTTTTTACCATCTCTGGACTTATAAGTAAGAGTTAACTATCGTTGTCATTTGTGTATGCATATGTGATATATTTCACTACTATGATTTTATTTGTTAAATATAAACATTTATAATAGATAATTTTTTCTATCATCTCTGGACTTATAAGGGTTAGCTAATGTTGATATTTGTGTATGCATATGTGATATATTTCACTACTATGATTTTATTTATCAAATATAAAGATTTATAATAAATATTTTTTTTCTATCATATCTGGACTTATAAGTAAGGGTTAGCTACTGTTGTCAGTTGTGTATACATATGTGATGTATTTCACTACTATGATTTTATTTATAAAATATAAACATTTATATATATATATATATATATATATATATAATACATAATTTTTTTATCATCTCTGTAATCATAAGTAAGAATTGGTTATTGTTGTCATTCATATATGCATATGTGATATATTTCACTACTATGAATTTATTTATAAAATATAAATATTTATCATAAATACATATGTATGAAAGTGCTAAAATCTAGAACTGCACTAAAACTTGTTATCTCGTTTATAATGGTATGTTGTTTAAAAATAATTTTTCTTTTCAATTTTGATATAACGAATAAACAAAGAATATTCATCACGTGAAAAAATATGTATTGATACTAAAATGCAGAGATGTTTTATTCGGTAGAGTAGTATATTCTTAAAATCGGTGGAGGTTTTATTACAAGCAATGATTATAGTAGACATTAAAAATACTCAAATGAATCTTCTTCAAACAAACAAAAATTATTCTAGTCAATTTAACATTTTGATGTTTTTTGTAGATCAACATCAATAACTCTACTAAAATGAACATGAAATAATTATAACATTCTAATAGTGATAAGGAAACTATTTTCTGTACCATCAGATTCATATAAAATGTTTGTCAAAAAAAAAAAAAAAAAAAAAAAAAAAACAATAATTAAGCAAAAATTAATTTTTAGTGACGAGAAAACAAAAGTTGAACAAAGGAGCAATTAATTTTTTCTCAATGAGATGTGATATATATTGAAAATAAAAGTACCAACGGAATAAATTATACCCGACAACTCCTGAAAAATAAAATAAGAATTAATAAGCAAATGAGCAAATAAAAGAGGAAATTAACCAAAGCGAAAATAACAAGTCAGGCAACAGACAGCTCTAATTAAAAGTTTGAGGAGCGCAAAAGTTAATTAATTTGGATAAAAGTTGGCGTCAGTGTCGATCAACTACGAGTTAACAAAGGAACATTTGAATCTTTCAATTAGAAATTGAAGACACGTGCGCTCTGGGAGTCAATCTTGGCATGGGTGTGGTGCGACTGTTACTCTCAAAAAAAAAAAAAAAAAAAAAAAAAAAAACCCAGAAACGAAGAGCTAAGAATGGCGTAGCCATATAAAGTCGTATGATTTTATTTGATTTAGGAGAAAAAAAACATAATTAAAATACGAAGAGGATAAAACTAAAACGCACAACTAAGAATAGTGTAGCCATATAAAGTGGTATGATTTCATTTGATTTAGGGGGGGAAAAAGTAATTAAAAAAGGAAGAGGATGAAACTAAGACGCAAAACTAAGAGAGGCGTAGACATGTAAAGTAGTATAATTTTATTTAATTTAGAAAAATAAAGTAATTAACAAAAGCAAAGGATAATACTAGAACACAAAACTAAGAAAGGCGTAGACATGTAAAGTGGTATGATTTTCTTTGATTTAGGAAAAAAAAGAAAAAAAAGAAAAAAAAAATACGCGAAACTAAGAAGGGCGTAACCATGTATAGTAGTATGATTTCATTCGATTTAGATAATAAATAGATCATTCAGCGGAATGTAAGAAGCTAGAAGGTGAGTGTACCTAGAGGCTGAAATGACTCTGCAAAAGATCCTTCAATAATGTCTACAGTGTACCACGTGACAAGCACTGGTGGCACTATTACCCATGGTATGAGTCTCTGGATTCAAAAGTAAATTTAGAGAACTGAACTGATTTTGTGTAATTGGAATTTTTCTGTCACAAAATAAAAACAATACACTCTTCTGTCTACTCTCACTAAAGACAGAAATGTGAAAAGATGAAAACTAAATAAAAAAATAATGTGAGAAAATTTCTTTATATTTTTATAGTAATATTCTGATTCCTGTTGAGAGAGAGAGAGAGAGAGAGAGAGAGAGAGAGATATGACTATTTTCTCCACTTATATCATAAACGAGAGAGAGAGAGAGAGAGAGAGAGAGAGAGAGAGAGATATGACTATTTTCTCCACATATATCATAAACGAGAGAGAGAGAGAGAGAGAGAGAGAGAGAGAGAGATATGAATATTTTCTCCACTTATATCATAAACGAGAGAGAGAGAGAGAGAGAGAGAGAGAGATACGACTGTCTTCTCCACTTATATCATAAACGAGAGAGAGAGAGAGAGAGAGAGAGAGAGAGAGATGACTGTCTTCTCCACTTTATCATAAACGAGAGAGAGAGAGAGAGAGAGAGAGAGAGAGATGACTGTCTTCTCCACTTTATCATAAACGAGAGAGAGAGAGAGAGAGATATGACTGTCTTCTCCACTTATATCATAAACTCGGAATTATCTCATGTATCCTCATACTGTGAGTCTAAAACAAAATTATTTTTGAAGATCTCAGACACTTCGCTCTTATATCTATCACCCATGGACTGCAAACACTACGCCTCTGAGCTATATTTAGCATTACAATTGGAGAAAATATTTTATTCATCTTAGGCGTTGACTGTTCATGTCTACAGAGAAGTTGGATGAATAAAACTCACGTATTCGAATACTAACTGGTGACAATTGAATATAAAAAACACACATACAAACACAATAGAACGCGCACCAAAAAACATTCATATAAGTATAAATCTACACACATATACAAACATATGAATATATATGTATATATATATATATATATATGTACATATATATATATATATGTATGTATATATATATGCATATATATATATATATGATAGATACATACATACATATCTACACACACATACACACACATATATACATATATATGTATATATACATATATATACATATATACATGCATACATATACACACACACATAT
>NC_090769.1:14114514-14122014 GCF_036898095.1 Palaemon carinicauda
ATATATATATACATATATATATGCATTTATATATATATATATATATATATGTATATATATATATATATATATATATATATATATATATATATATATATATATATAATATGTGTGTGGTGTGTGTGTGGTGTGTGTGTATATATATAAAATGTATGAATATGTATCTATAATTTATATATGTGTCTTTAAAAAAGTCGTGAAATAATGAATATAACAAATGGTCGTTAACATCGTAAAATAATCTGCCAAATTCTAGTCCTGATAGCTATGACGACTTTATCACTACTACTACTCCTCCTCTTACTAAGACTCCATCGAACAAACCCGCTTCTGGTATATATCGTAAAAATGTATTTCATTCCTCAAAGTACATTACGAAAGAAAATGATAATCTCATACACGAACATAGTAAAAAGGTCTAAACCCAAAGAAACAAACTAAAAATATGAAAAAAAAAAAAAAAATACTAAAAAACAAGTGGTACTAAAAGACCTTCCAATGATGGGAGTTGAAGCTGCGAGTATCAAATACCTATTCTGTCTATAGTTTGTTAGTGTACTACTTATAAAGGCAAGCATCCCGAGAAACATACTGTGGTAAGCTGATTGGTTTCAACAGCATATAACACCACAAGTCATACCACGCTCGAATTGACTGATACATTACGGCATTGCAAGCAAAGTGCAGGATATCTTAATACTACATTTATATTCGTGTATAGCAGCCCAGTTTATAGGTTTAAATGCCGCTCATGAATGACAGGGGCAAGGGACACTGATATTGTAATATCGAGCAGGACAATGCCCTAGAGATTGACCATACACACACATCATCAGCGTCCCAGGCCCTTCTCCAACCAAGCTACGACCAAGGAGGGCCAGGCAAATGGCTGCTGATGACTCAGGAGATAGATCTATAGGCTCCACAAAACCCACCATCCTTAGCTACAAGGATGGTGAGGTTGCAGCGATCAGAGAAACTAACGAGTTGAACCGGCTTTAAGGAAAGTCCAATTCAATCAATTTTGATCGAGTGAAATCAGCTACATCCGGTGACTTTATTATTATATGTACAGATAAACAACTTTATGTATAAGCACAAGTATGAATACAAGAGAGATGGTGTACTATACAGAAAGATAAAATATTCAAGAACGAAAATGATTGCAAAAATAAATTCTGCACTGTACTAGAACGCAAAACTTGTCTACAGCAGACACAGAAACAGCTGGGACTAAACGATGGAGGAAAATTTCAAGTGAAAATGCGTAAACGACTACGTCAACTAATATCAATGAACATTTCCTCATTTATTTTTGGACGTTTCACTAATTACTCGATTGTTGACATTGTGAACAAACTGCATAAGTTCGGATATCGCTATCAATGAATTTCTTGTAATTTCCATTTTCACTTTCAAATATTGCCAATAAATGAGAGAAAAAAGATTTACACTAATTTTGACATTTCATATAATGGTATTACCAAAATCTTGTGCTTTAACTAATTTGAGGTTTAGGAGATATTGATCTTCATATCAATGTGAATTGTCCAAATATATGTTAGAAATTTCGATGAAAAATCGGGAGTATTACTCATAATTATGTATTAATACAGCTCCCACGTTACAAATGTTTTAAAAAATATTTCGTGTACCAATACCACTCATAAGTTGCATAATTTTTCAAAAATATTTAATTTTTCAATACTGCTCCTAAACTGCATAAGTATTTAGAAATATTTCATGTACCAATACTGCGCTTCAGTTCCACAAACTTTAATAAATATTTCATGTAATAATACCGTTCCTAAGTTGCATAAGAATTTAAAAAGATTTAATGTACCAACCGCGCCTTAGCTGCTCTTTTTTTTTTTAAATACTTCATTTATCAATACCATTCCTAAGTTACATAAGTTTAAAAAAAAAAAATCATGTAGCAATACAGCTTCTTAGCTGCTCAAGGTTTTGAAAATACTTCATTTATCAATACGATTCCTAAGTTACATAAGTTTTTAAAAAAATTTCATGTACCAATACCGCTCCGCAGTTACATAAGTTTTAAGATATATTCCATGTACCAATATCGCTCCTAAGTTGTATAAGTTTAAAAAAATAACTATGTACCAATATCGGCCCTAAGTTTCATAAGTTTTTAAAAACATTTAATCTACTAATACCTCTGCTAAGTTGCATAAGGTTCTAAAAATATTTCAAGTTCCGATACCTTTCCTAAGTTGCATAGGTTTTTAAAAATATTTCTTCATGTAACAATACCGCCACTACGTTGCATGTTTTTAAAACCATTCCAAGTACTAATACCGCTCTTACGTTGTATAAGATTTTGAAAATATTTAATGTACCTATACCGCTCCTAAGTTGCCAAAGTTTTCAAAAACATTTCAAGTACCTATACCGCTCCTAAGTTGCTTAGATTTTTAAGAAAATTTCCTGTATCAATACCGATCCTAGGATAAATAATTTTTTATAAATATTTCCTGAAACACTACCGATCCCAGGCTGCAGAAGTTTTTATAAATATTTCCTGTACCAATACTGATCCAAGGTTGCAAAATATTTTATAAATATTTCCTGAAACACTATCGATCCCAGGCTGCATAAGTTTTTATAAATATTTCCTGTACCAATACTGATCCTAGGTTGCATAAGTTTTTATAAATATTTCCTGAAACACTACTGATCCCAGGTTGCACAAGTTTTTATAAATATTTCCTGTACCAATACTGATCCTAGGTTGCATAAGTTTTTATAAATATTTCCTGAAACACTACCGATCCCAGGTTGCACAAGTTTTTATAAATATTTCCTGTACCAATACTGATCCAAGGTTGAATAAAATTTTTTATAAATATTTCCTGTACCAATACTGATCCTAGGTTGCATAAGTTTTTATAAATATTTCCTGTACCAATACTGATCCTAGGTTGCATAAGTTTTTATAAATATTTCCTGAAACACTACCGATCCCAGGTTGCACAAGTTTTTATAAATATTTCCTGTACCAATACTGATCCAAGGTTGAATAAAATTTTTTATAAATATTTCCTGTACCAATACTGATCCTAGGTTGCATAAGTTTTTATAAATATTTCCTGTACCAATACTGATCCTAGGTTGCATAAGTTTTTATAAATATTTCCTGAAACACTACCGATCCCAGGTTGCACAAGTTTTTATAAATATTTCCTGTACCAATACTGATCCTAGGTTGCTTAAGTTTTTATAAATATTTCCTGAAACACTACCGATCCCAGGTTGCACAAGTTTTTATAAATATTTCCTGTACCAATACTGATCCAAGGTTGAATAAAATTTTTTATAAATATTTCCTGTACCAATACTGATCCTAGGTTGCATAAGTTTTTATAAATATTTCCTGTACCAATACCGGTCCTTAGTTGAACAAGTTTTTAAAAAGACTTCAATCTCCAGTCTGTCTTGTTGACCTCGCAACTGCTAACAGGAGAACCATTATTTGACTCTATTTGCATAAAATATTCTCCCCATTATATAAAGCAAAGAACATTAATTGATCTAAAAGAAGCCCTGCAACATTCGAGTTATTTCAGAAAAAATAAAGACCAATTCACTATAAAGATTAGTTCCTCAAACGTTTAATTGGGCTCTACAAGGCACTAGAAGAGTTGGAAGACACAGGCATACATGGCTGGGGAGTATGAAGAGTGAATTAGGAGATGATGAATAGAGAAGTGTTGAATTATAACTTCAAGATAGAGACGACTGGCGAAATCTAACCGAGGCCCTTTACGTTAATAGGCGTAAGAGGAGATAACGATGAAGGCAATCAAGCTACCTGAATGTCAATAGCAAAGTTGGAGCTTCTTAATTTAATGAGCTATAGTACAGTTCCCTTATCTCTTAAAGATGTTTAGTGGAATAGTTTGTTTTTTTAGTGTTTGAATCTATAAGCAGCTAAAATTATAGCACCAACTATACGTCTTCAAAAAACACCGGTAGGTCTCATTTCTATGTAATATATACCTTAATTGGAAATAATTACCTTTTTGTAGACAAATATATATGTTTCAGCTCAACATTTTATTCAAGCACATGTAAACAAGGCTGTTTACTCGCCCACCCCTTGTGCCCACATACATTACAAGCAGCGCTCTAAATCAGGCTCTTGCCCTTAAAGTACCTCACATTCATCACCCTATTCACCCGTTTACAGACCATCTAAACCCCCTCACCCATCAACCAATTTAATCACGACCATCAATCTGAGTAGAAAGGCTCGCTCGCGCGCGCACGAGCATCCACCAGTCAATTCTCCCTCTCCGGATCTTCCTGGGAAATCTGTCGCAGTTAAATAGTCCCCCTGACCGTGTCGCTCACTGTTTGCCCAATCTGCTTCTGGTAGTTTCCGCATCTCCTTCAAATCAGAGATGGTTTTCATACAGGATCCCTCTCTCATCTCCTCTCCACTCTCTTCCTATCTCGTTTAATTATCTCCTTCACGTGCGCAGCCTCCAGCCTCTCCTCCGCCGCCTTCTCTTCCTCCTGCTGCTGCTCCCCCTAAAGTCGAGATCTCTCGAGCCCTTATTGCCGTTTTGTCTTCAGCGTTCACATCCGCGGATGCATTCTCTCGTCAGGTAATTGAAGGCGAGTTGACATTCTGGCGTTTTCGTCTAGTGCTGAAAGGCCTTCTTTTTATCGACGGGGAAAAAATCTTTCTTAGGCGACGCTGAAGGAAAAGATTTTCCTTTTCTAATAATAATAATAATAATAATAATAATATTAATAATAATAATAATAATAATAATAAAAGAATGAAATATTCCAGTAGGCTTATAAGCACAAGTAAGGCTTTTTATATCGTTAATAATAATAATAATAATAATAATAATAATAATAATAATAAAAGAAGGAAATATTCCAGTAGGCTTATAAGCACCAGTATGGCTTTTTATATCGTTAATAATAATAATAATAATAATAATAATAATAATAATAATAATAATAATAATAATAATAATAATAATCAGGGATTTCAGACCTTCACCAATGAATATTGCCAACAGTTAACTAAAGTCTACGGACTTCACCTCCCACTTTTCATATAGTGACTGTACAGTAGATGGTGACAAGTGCAATGTTGATCCAGAATAGTGATCTTGATCCGTATCACCACCAAAATGTCACGGTTTCTTTCGATGCATTATATCTAATCATTTTTAAATTTGGTGAAAATCCAATGTGTCAATTTGTTTTACCATAATCTTTAAAATTGTGAAAAATGCAAATCCAGATCTAGAATCCAGATCAGGATCATCTCCAAAATTTAATGGGGTTGTCCATGACCTAAAATCAAGGAATAATAATAATAATAATAATAATAATAATAATAATAATAATAATAACAATAATAATAAAAATAATAATAATAATGATAATAATAACAATAATAATAATAATAATGATAATAATAATCTCCTATTTATAATAGTGTCTAACTATATATATTATACACATAAACATATATATATATATATATATATATATATATATATATATATATATATATATATATATATATATATATATATATATGTATATATATGCATGCATATATGTACATATATGTATATATATAAATATATAGATATATATATATATATATATATCCTAACACGCTCAGGGGGAAGAGGAAATAGTCATACCCTGGTGAGAAGGGGTACCCCGAGAAGTACACTCGGAGAGGGTTGTATCTCTATGTGTGTGCATATCTATCTAAATATTTATATGTTATTTTTGATAGCTTGGGTATATTAATAATAATAATTAATTGTAAGGATTTCTAGTATCTTTCATAAATTATTTCTTAATGTCATTACAACTGCTAATGATAATAATAATAATAATAATAATAATAATAATAATAATAATAATAATAATAATTCATCTTTAATCACTACATCCACTATCTTCCTTATAAATAATAATAATAATGATAATAATAATAATAATAATAATAATAATAATAATAATATCAATAATACTAATATTAATAACAATAATAATAATAATAATAATAATAATTCATCTTTAATCACCACTCCCATTATCATCCTTATCTCCAATCCCTCCCCTGACCAAACACCCACCTCCTTTTTAGAGATACTGTCTCCCCTTTTTCTCTCATCTTCCTTCACCTTTTAACGCCCCAAAAAACACCGCCACCCCAAGACAGGTGACCATGGCAACGTCATCTAATATTCATTCCACTCCGGTGATCGAACACTTACGATACTCCGTAGAGGCAGCAGCCTCTTCTCTGTTCTAATTGGGTCATTCTACGTGATGATGATGCTACCGAAAGGTTATTTACTCTTTATTTTTTTCATTTTTATTGGGGGGGGGGTCGGGGGGGGGGAGATTGGCCCTTCACGGGTGGAATGGTTTGCCATGAGGTGGTGTTGTGGTTGTTTGGGTAAGTTTGAAGCATTATTTTCTATAATAAGTATTTCATTTTTCCTTGTTTCCTTTCCTCACTGGGCTACTTTCCCTGTTGGGGCCTCTGGGCTTATAGCATCCTGCTTTTCCAATTAGGGTTGTAGCTTTGCAAATAATAATAATAATAATAATAATAATAATAATAATAATAATAATAATAATATCATGCGTGTATTCATCTATGCAAAGACACACACACACATATATATATATATGTGCGTGTGCGTGTGTTTAATGTATATGTATATATATATATATATATATATATATATATATATATATATATATATATATATATATATATATATATGTTGAGCTAAGGAAATTTGCGGTATTGACTGGTATAGAAAGACCATATGCAAAAGCGAGTGGAAGGACAGGTCTGAGGCCTTTGTCTTGCAGTGGACTAGCAACGGCTGACGATAATACATACACATACACACACACACACACACACACACATATATATATATATATATGTGTGTGTGTGTGTGTGTGTGTGTGTGTGTGTGTGTATGTATGTTTTGTATATTCGTAATAATACCAATCGTTCGCCCAGAGAAGTTAAGTAACGGTAGAGTTGGCCAGAACTTTGAATAGTGACACGGAGAAGCCACATAAACTTCTAGAACTTTAACATTGTAAGGCTTAGGGCTAGCAACCTCATCCCACGAATGCTTGATGAAAACTTCAGAGATAATACTTATGGCACCTCTCACCATAATGAGAAAAACATGACTGACGAAAAAAAAATATATAACTTGATTACCTCTCGTCAAGGATCTTCTAGGTTTTGTTATAATCTTTGACGTGAAGTTATAAAATAGAAGGATGGTTAGGGTAGCAACCCCCAAAACTTGATAAAGTTTGAAATTTATAAAACCTGCACATTTTACGAAAGAATGTTGATGGAAGAATAATGACAAAAGGGAGAAAAAAATCCCAGAGCAACGAAAAGCAATTATTTTTTGATGATGGTAAAGACAGCAATCTTCCGTAAAACAATAG
>NC_090769.1:14124514-14129514 GCF_036898095.1 Palaemon carinicauda
ATATATATATATATGTTATATAAAAAAAAACACTTTAGAATTTAGCGTAACTATATACAGCTACATAAGTGCATTATATAATATACAGTATTATAATTGTTATCTTTAGTTGTAGTCATGAAAATAAAAACGGAAAGGCTAAAAATACCTCCTGTGCTATAAAAATAAATTTTGGAGCACATAAATCCAAAGAATCTTTGTTTTTTATATGAATGGATAATCTGGATATATTGTCCTTGCACTGAAAGACACAATGACTAATAATGATTACAATGAGTAGAATAAATGTCACTGGTTCATAATATATGCTCTTCTGATGGCCAGTATCTTCAACCTTGATTAAAACTCATAAAATTAGTATATTTTTTCTATCTTTCGTTTATTTTTCAGCTTTTGTAAGAATTAGCTGATCGTCAAAGTCTGCTAGGAAGATACGTTGAATATTTACTCAAAAGAGTAATCCTCATGACCGGCTCAGAGATCACATAATTATCTGTAACATTAAAATGAGCAAAGAAGATAGGCATAACAGCAATAATAAAAACAAATGATTGAACAATGAACGATTAAATACTGATAAGGAGCTAAACATCACACAGTCTAAATATCTAAAAAAAATAATAAACTAAAAAATATCGATTGGAAAGTCACAAATGATGCTATGGAAATATATCTGACCCAAATTACCCTAAAGCGAAATACCGGTAATTACCCGAAACATTAAAATGAGCATAGATAGGCATAACAACAATAATAAAAACAAATGATTGAAAAATAAACAATTAAATAATGATAAGGAGCTAAACATCACACTGTCTAAATATCTAAGAAAAAAAAATAAACAAAAAATATCGATTGGAAAGTCACAAATGATGCTATGGAAATATATCTGACCCAAATTACCCTAAAGCGAAATACCGGTAATTACCCGAAACATTAAAATGAGCATAGATAGGCATAACAGCAATAATAAAAACAAATGATTGAAAAATAAACGAATATATAATGATATGGAGTTAAACATCACACTGCCTAAATATCTAAAAAAAAATAATAAACCAAAATATCGATTGGAAAGTCACAAATGATGCTATGGAAACATCACACATTTTAATCATATAAAAATTAATAAACCAAAATATCGATTGGAAAGTCACAAATGATGCTATGGAAATATCACACATCTTAATCATACAAAAAATTAATAAACCAAAATATCGATTGGAAAGTCACAAATGATGCTATGGAAATATCACACATTTTAATCATATAAAAAATTAATAAACCAAAATATCGATTGGAAAGTCACAAATGATGCTATGGAAATATCACACATTTTAATCATATAAAAAATTAATAAACCAAAAAAATCGATTGAAAAGTTACAAATGATGCTATGGAAATATATCTGACCCAAATTAACCTAATACGAAATACCCTCAGAGACGTGTTCTTTTCAGAAGAGGCCTGCACAGAGACCGGCTAGAGACTGCTTTCCCCAAGCATTCAAAATGGACAGGGGACGAATCCTCTCCCAACGGGAACATCTAGTTCCGGGGATTCACGTATAGATTATGACTCAGGTCCCTCGTCTGAAGTTGACTATTTCCATCTTTCTATTTTTTAGGTTTGTCAGAATATTCCGTAAAATAATGCGCGTCCATAAAGAGATGTTATTGCATTGTTTGTAGTTTTCGTGGTAATTGTCATTAACAATAATATGGAGAACTTTATTGAATATTGTACATTCAAAGGCACTGTCTCCAATCAAATGTTTTCAAGTTTTCTATCATATTATATTACCCGTACATACAAAACCGCAAACACAAATGCAAGCACACGCACACCCATACGTATGTATGTGTATATATGTATGTATGTATGTATGTATATAAATTATATATATATATAGATATATATATATATATATATATATATATATATATATATATATATATATATATATCTACCTGCCTATCTATCTATCTATCTATCTATCTATCTATCTATATATACATACATATATATATATACATATATATATATATATATATATATATATATATATATATATATCTATCTATCTATCTATATATATACATATATATATATATATATATATATATATATACATATATACATATATATAATATAAATATATATATATATACATATATATATATATATATATATATATATATATATATATATATATATATATATATATATATAAAACGTGCGTGTATTTTCCCTTGAAATTCCTCAATGACTTGATTAATACACTTAAGTCTATCTGAATCGTTGATATCTAATTTCCATATTTATTACATTCTATACCATAGAAGATTTCTCAACAAATTATAAGACTTATTGACTGTTGCTACGCATATTATGAATACTATTATTAACAACAACAACAACAGCAACAACAACAACAATAATAATAAAAATAATAATGATAATAATAATAATGATAATACTAATAACAATAATCATTTGCCCTCTAATAAACGATGAATTACTGTTTATCGTTGTTCTTCCATGTTTTAGATAATGGAAACTTTTAATAGAGAGAGAGAGAGAGAGAGAGAGAGAGAGAGAGAGAGAGAGAGAGAGAGAGAGAGAGAGAGAGAGAGAGAGAGAGAGAGAATGTCTCTCTCACACACACATATATATATATCATATTATATATATATATTATATATATATATATGAGAGAGAGAGAGAGAGAGAGAGAGAGAGAGAGAGAGAGAGAGAGAGAGAGAGAGAGAGAGAGAGAGAGAGAGGACGTCACACCCAATTTCACATGATATTCTAAACGAGTCCCGAGAGTCAGCCCATATCCAGAACGATAAGAGGATGAATAAATGCAATATTGAGGGCCGTCATTGACTGACATTTTCTGACTTCACACGGTGGAAAAAAAATGTCACATTTCCTGGATGGTGGGAACGCTGGTTTGGACGTCATTCATGTAAATTGCTTTACTTGTCACTTCCAGCGCTTATTTTATTTATATTTCTTTTTTCATCCGGTAAAATACAAACATTTAAGGTCTGAGGAGATTGGGCAATATTCGTCTTGGAAATTGTGAGTTTGGTGTCTAGGTCAATTGAGGTTGTTGTGAACATCAAAGAATGAGTTTTATTTTCCCAGTTGTTAGCTGTGTCACAGAGATACACGTATATATATATATATATATATATATATTATAATATATATATATATATATATATATATATATATATATATATATATACTATATATATACACTATACTGTATATATATGTATATATATATACACACACACACACACACACACACACACACATATATATATATATATATATATATATATATATATATATATATATATATATATATATATATATATATATAATGCATACATATAAATGTTACTTTTTAGGCATGTTGGTTTACATTTACAATTGATATACAAGGTCTTAATGTCGTCTACCACTCGAAGACCACTCGAAGTCATCTCTCGGGACAAAGTGACTTGTCAGGTGCCATGATATGAGCTGACAGCGTGATTAGAACCATTACTCTGCGTAATTCTTCGTTAGGACTACATTGGTTAAAATATGGATTTAAACTCCAATATAAATGCTAAGGCGGGGAAAACTTGAAATGCGAAAGTACGTGGAAACTCCAAAATTGATTAACAAGTATTGATAAATAAAAACTTTAAGAATCTTCTAGATGGAAACTTCCTTGATCTATTTTGTAATACGTGAATGATTTTCCATAAAGACTCACAGAATTTCATGACTGATTTCACAAGCCTCCCCCTTCGGTGACAAAGCTCACAGTTCCATTCTTGAAACGGGATAGACGTCGGGTTTTCAAGGCGATTATCGCTTGTTTAAAATATGCTAAATTATGAGGTTTATTTGCATCATCAGATAATATAGATTTTTAAAATGTGTATATCTCGAATTTGCTTCGATTTAGAAGGGCGCTGTTCCTTATGATATTGCCTTTAATTTTTACACCACAATATGGCATTATTGATGATAAACTTAAATTAAAATAAAGTCTATTTAGAAGTGACAAGGCATCGATAACCTGAATGGAAGTACAGAAGATACTTCATGGCAGAGAGACTTCTGTGTCCGGGAAACTGCAAGCTGTTATGAGGAATGAGGCCGTTTCAAAAGAAATGATATCCGGGGCCAAAGTGGTTTGCAAGTCAAATTGTTCTGAGGGGGCGCGGAAGTTTCATTGTTCATGCTCAGTTGAACAAGCGAGGCCAACTGTGAACACGCAACATATACTCTGTTATAACGTTCAATTATGAAATTCATACCAGAAAGAAGCGAAATTGCTTGGATGGCAAAGATGGAAGAAACTATTTAACTAGTGGAAATTGTGGAACAGCGAGGCCACTGCTTGTCATAGGGATTAGCACCGCTCTAAAGGGAATTGAATCCAAGATCAACGCAGTTTATAAATCTGGATTTTCTGAAGTGGCCACCAAGCCTCATAGTTTAGCCTGTGTTAGACAGGCGATAGCGGCTCTGAAAAACCAACGTTGATAAGAGTTGTGGTGGTTGATGAGGTAACGTCCCTGAGTAGTGAACGCCTGACTGGGGTTCGATTCCCGCTCAGACTCGTTAGTTTATTTGGTCACTTCAACCTCACCATCCTTGTGAGCTAAGGATGGGATGTTTTGAGGAGCCTATAGGTCTATCTGCTGAGCCATCATCAGCCATTGCAAGGCCGTTCTTGGTCATAGCTTGGGTGGAGATGGGGTTTGGGTGCTGATCATATGTATATATAGTCAGTCTCTAGGGCATTGTCCTGCTTGATAGGGCAATGTCACTGTCCCTTGCCTCTGCCATTCATGAGTGGACTTTAAACCTTTAAACCTTTAACAGTGAGATCGGTCATGAATTGCCTTGTGAAAGAATCATTCATATACTTCATTATTTAATCTTGAAATTTTCCATTTAAATTAATCTTACTTTTCATTTAT
>NC_090769.1:14145322-14150322 GCF_036898095.1 Palaemon carinicauda
GACCCAGGCAATCTATGATGCTCCAAGAAATCGTTTTACTGGTACTATCGGGATTCGAGGTAACCGACAGACTTCTGAAGTTGTTAACGGGAGATTCATGAGTGTTGGAGTTAACTTCAGACTCTGGAGAGAGAAGCAATGTATGTAGGATGTTACAGTTACAGCTGTAACACATCACGAGATCCACTGGTCATGCCTCGCCTGAGTCCATGTCTTTCTTTTAGTCATGTCGGAATTGAAAGTGTCTTGGCTTGGTCCTACAAGATTGAATGAATGATTTGAATTTCCCTGACATCCTGACATCGAAGGTCATTGACGCCGTGATCCTACATTGTTAAAAGTTAGCCGTAAAAAAACCGTATAAATCCTGGAATAAATGTTGCCAACTATTTACCGTTTTAAAAACGGATATATTGGCGTAAAGGAGTGATATGACGGTCACCAGCCCGTAAAAGATAATAATAAAAAAAAAAAAAAGTATGGTTAAATGACGGTCGCCTGTATTTTACTGAAATGCGGCTGAGAACAGTATATTTTAAAAAACGGTAAGAATCCTTAAATAAAGGTTGCCAACCATTTACTGTTTTAAAAACGGATATATTGACGTAAAAGAGTGATATGACGGTCACAAGCTTGTAAAAGATAATAAAATAGTATGGTTAATTGACGGTCGCCTGTATTTTACTGAAATGCGGCTGAGAACAGTATATTTTTACGGATAATTTCCGATTAAAAATTACATTTTTTCCAACAGTGTACGAGAACTTTATTTCAAGAGCATAGGGCAATAGCAAGAAAATAAATATTAGAAAAAGAATTAGATCATCTCTGAAACATGAATTATGATAAATGAATAAACCTGTTGAACCCCGAGCTCTTAACGACCTAGATAAAGCAGTGTGAAAATCGATGGGCAGAACATTTTCCAACACTAAATCTGTATTTGGTTATGTTCCTTTTTAAAGGGAAAAGACGTTTTATTATGCCAAGTAAATTCTCTTGCATATTATGCAATCCACTATGCGAGAAACATTTATTAATAATCAGTGAGAACTGCTTGTTTAAGAAATGCAAAACTTCCAAAGAATTATGTTTTAATGTTTTTAATGCTTTTTAAAATATTTTAATTTTTCATTACTTTTAATATCGTTTATTTATTTTCTTGTTTCCTTTCCTTACTGGGGATTAGAAATGCAACAGTCATAACCACTAATCAAAAAAAATAGCAGTAACCCCCCCCCCTCTCTCTCTCTCTCTCTCCTCTCTCTCTCTCTCTCTCTCTCTCTCTCTCTCTCTCTCTCTCTCTCTCATTATAACACTTAGCGAAAAGATAAATACAAATAAGAGGTTAATCAATATTTTCGGACAAGTAATCTTTATTAATATCTTTTGCGAAAACTGATGTCATTAATTTAGTTTGATGAGACTGTTTTTATGTTGTCAGTTAATCGGAAGAAAAATTACCATATACACCTCGAACAATGAATTAAAAATGTAGAACATTGCTAATTACACTTCATCATAATTGATAATCGGTAAAAAAAAATCTATTTTATAAATAGAACATTTATTAACGTCATGATTAGCTTTAGTCATATAAACTTATCATTATTAAAACTAACTAATTAATTACAATCCCATTTAACTTATCAATATCAAAACTAACAAATTAATTACAATCTCTGTTAACTTCAAAACAACCTCACAAAAAAAATCGTAACAAAAACCCGGCATGGAAATATAAAGAAAATTTCACATAAAAAGAAACATGTAAAAAAAAAACTGGAGCTTTAATTAACTTGAAAACCTAATGACTCATAATTACGAGTCTCTTGACAGCGCTAAGTAATGTAATGCGATTATAAACACATCATTTATGTCATTATCGAAGACTAGATGAAGCCATTGTTGGCATTATGACTCCTCTCCCATAAATAAGGTCGCTAATAAAGTCAGACCCAATTTTGCCTCATTAAATCAATCAATAATGTTTAATCATTTCCATCCAAATCAAGAAATGACTGAATTAACATCGTATTGCCGATATCAGTCGTGATTAATTTCGCCCTTATAAAGCGAAGGTAATTTTCATCTGAATACAGTCATTAACAAAATGTTACATGTTTTGAAATTTAACCTTAACAAGGTCCATCAAAGCATTGGTTCAAAGGAAATTTTCAGAGAATTCTTTTTTATAATAAAAAGGGTGATTTTTTTTTTAATCAATAGATTGAACCTATCCTTTATAATCACCTTGACCTTAAAAGCCTTCCTGCCATTTTTTTTTCTTTCTTTTTTACCCGGAGTCTAATTGTCCCCTCTTGTCTGTTGATTTTTTAAAATATGGGTATAACAGTACATATAACTAATCTTAGTATTGTAAAGGACTCTTTGGTTGTAAAACTAATATTAATAAAATCAATAACAATAATAACGAATCACACGAATAACAATAATAATATAAAGGAAGTACGGAGAGCATATAAGAAGAAAATGAATTAAAATTGACTTCAGATAAAGATACAAAAGCTGAAGGAGTATATTGTATATATTTTATATTGTATATATGTGTAATTTCAGAATGCGGTCAAGAAACCAGCAGAAAAAAATGGAGTACCTAAGACGCAATTTCACGACAAAGGGGAATTTTGTATACATGAATACAGTAAGACAGAAAAGGTGGTGATCAAGAAAGATACAGATAAAAAAAGTCATAGGCTACAATAGAAAATCAGGGGGAGAAGATGACCTAGGAAGAATAATGATAGAACTATTTCTGAGAAAATTTATCTAAATCTGAAAGACTCAACTGGAGTGATGTTTTCTAGGACACAGTTCCTTAGTAATATGAATATTAAATTTTGAAGATAAGCTAAATGTGAAAGAGAGATCGGGAGGTAGAGTGACGTGATGCAGGCGTGTAAGGGTTTCTTTCAAGTTTGAGAATATTTGTGGGAATTACAGATCAATTAGAAACTGAATAAAGGAATACATACGATATTAATGAGATTACAAGTGAGATGATGAGCATTGGTGATGATAAAATTTACTGATTAGCTGAACAAGATGTGTAAGGTATTTTTGGATGAAGGAAAGTCTCTGAAAGAATGAATGAGGAATATGATTTTTTTTAAGTGTATTTTACATGTGATAAAAGACACAATAAGAATTATAGGTGTCAAAATGGATTTAATAAACCATTATAATTGAGAAGGTAAAACAGGTTTCAGATAGATTCATAAAATAAGAACAGATTATGTATATCCAAGGAAAAGGGTTTATGAATCAAATGTTCGTTATCAAAATATTGTGCAAGAAGGTAAAGAGAGAAATCTGCATGTGTCAATAATAAGCATTGCCTTTTCACTCTAAGCTTTTATTAATCAACTGCTAGGTCATGTAGAGCCTTTTACCTGAAGCTCTACTTATCTGATTCCATTCCAGTTTACAGATATAATTGATTGATTGATTTGAGGTTTTCTGGCATCCTGACATTACAGGTATAAACAATTTACCTTTACGTAGATACCCATGATTAGCCAATAACCTAAAATTAAATTAGAATTTCATTGTTTTAGTATCTAAAACATTATGAGATAGATAAAATTACCATAATCTTAAATAAAATAAGGAATAAAACAGCTAAAAATATAAGATATATAATTGACAAGTAAATGGAATTTCCTCGTTAATAAAAGAATAAAGAGACGAAGATAAAAATTAATAAGTAATATAAAAAAGGAGACGGAATCTTCAGTGAGAAGCTACGATCCCTATGCGTCTCCAGCCGCCATGATTACCCCTTCCATCACCTCCATCATTAACGCCCATTTCATCTCCCATCACTCCCCCCCCCCTTCAACGCCCCCCCCCCCCCCACCCTTCCAACACGCCCCCCACCCCCGCCCCAAGCTGCCACCTTTCGATCGGTGCGGTTGAATCAGCCACCGGATTTTATCCTTCTATGGCCAAAAGATTGGATTAGCTTTCTGGAATGATCGATCCGGAAGGAGTTCACAGGGTGAGAGAGAGAGAGAGAGAGAGAGAGAGAGAGAGAGAGAGAGAGAGAGAGAGAGAGAGAGAGAGAGAGAGAGAGAGAGAATTAAGTTTTGAGAGAGAGAGAGAGAGAGAGAGAGAGAGAGAGAGAGAGAGAGAGAATTTAGTTTTGAGAGAGAGAGAGAGAGAGAGAGAGAAGAGAGAGAGAGAGAGAGAGAGAGAGAGAGAGAGAGAATTAAGTTTTATTGCGAGAACAGGAAGATCTTTTGTACAAAGCCCCGATTCCCAGCGATGCGGAATAACAAAAACTTGATAAAGAAGGTAGTTATCATGGGGGAAGAGAGGTGGGGAGGAGATTCCTCAGTGGCACATTGGTTCGAAGTAAATTCCCCAGCCCTAGGGTGGGGGCTAAGTTCCAAAGTGGTACCTTAGAACGGAATAGTCTCCTTGGACCCAGCACAATAACGGTGAATCAAATTACTGAACTGCAAAATAATATCGAAATAGGAGGAAATTGAATATCTAATATATAAAAAACAATATTCAATTCAAATAATTACAATTAAATTCCATTGAAAGATAAAGAGAAGAACACGCAATCAAAAAAAAATTCAGGTTTCAAATAAAATATTATATGGCAATATAAAAGAGAAAGTGACACATCACAGAGGTTTCAAAATTCGTACGGAAACTGTAGCTGATAATGTAAGCTGTTAAATAAACTCGTAATTTTAATCTGATATTCTTCGTAGAATATAGTTCTCAGCCATATTTCAGTAAAATGCGAGCGACCGTAATTTCACCATACTTTGTTATTATCTTTTACGGGTTGGTGATCGTAATATCACTCCTTTATGTCAATACATCCGTTTTTAAAACGGTAAAAATCCTGAAATAAAAGTTGCCAGAAAAATAGCGTTTTTTATGCAAATTTTTAACGTCGTATGCGTTTGTAGGATTCGTTATTAAAGCCCTGAGTGATACTCACTTTTAGGATACAGAAT
>NC_090769.1:14179286-14191786 GCF_036898095.1 Palaemon carinicauda
AAAAAGAAATGCGATGCATATTCGTTATAATAAAAATATAATAAAAAAAGAAAATTAATATATGAGGATGATGACAGGTTCATGACAGCCTTCGCATAAAGGTACCAGTCGAATTTAAAAAAAAAGAAAAAAAGATAGAAAAAAAAATTTGCAATGCATATTTGTTATAATAAAATATAATTCCAAACGCAAATAAATATATGCGAATGATGATCGTTTCAGGACAGCCTTTGCATAAAGGTACCAGTCGAATTAAAAAAAAAATAAAAAAATAAATAAAATGCGAAAGAATATTTGTTATAATAAGACATAATTCCAAACGAAAATAAATATATGAAGGTGATGATCGTTTCATGGCAGCCTTCGCATGAAGGTACCAGTCAAGTAAAAAAAAAAAAAAAAAAAATATTGCGATACATAATTGTTATAATAGAATATAATTCAAAATGAAAATAAACATATGCAGATGATGACCGCTTCATGACAGGCTTCGCATAAAGGTACCAGTCAAATTAAAAAAAAAGAAAGAAAAAGAAAAACAAATTGCGAGGCATACGCAGCTGACATTAACTTTGACATTTGTCCTACTTTTTCCCTGACCCATCGTCACACCCGGAAGCTTTCCACCGATGAATTCCACGATGGCCAAGCGTGGTGCATCTTTTAAAAGGGGCTTGTGGCAAGCCACAAAGACACGGTGACAAAAGGACTTCAAAATGATAAGGTCAAAATCCTTATATATCTATATATATATATATATATATATATATATATATATATATATATATATATATATATATATATATATATATATATATATATATATATATATATACTGTATATATGTGTGTGTGTTTGTGTGTAGTGTGTGTGTGTGTGTGTGTAGACAGTTGACGCGTGATGAGCATAAAATAGACATAAAAGGAAAAGGGAAAATACTTGAACGGAATTAATACGTTCGTCTTACTAATTACATCGCTGGACTCCTCTCCTCTCTCTCTCTCTCTCTCCTCTCTCTCTCTCTCTCTCTCTCTCTCTCTCTCTCTCTCTCT
Source organism: Palaemon carinicauda (assembly GCF_036898095.1). NCBI lineage: Eukaryota > Metazoa > Arthropoda > Malacostraca > Decapoda > Palaemonidae > Palaemon > Palaemon carinicauda. The sequence goes on from NC_090769.1 coordinate 14,180,339, forward strand.
CTCTCTCTCTCTCTCTCTCTCTAATATATATATATATATATATATATATATATATATATATATATATATATATATATACATACATACATACACATATATATACATAAGTGTGTGTGTATTTGTGTGCGTGTAAACACGTACACGTGATCGTGTACACGCAAATATGTGTTGTTTTGTGTATTTTTGAGAACCAAATCAAGACATGACGACAAAATCCTAATACAATAAAATAAGATAGGACACAGTAAAAATTGACATCCTAATAAAAAAAAAAAAAAAAAAAAAAAAAAAAAAAAAAAAAAAAAAAGTTCTACAGAATATACTCCGTGAAACGGTTCCATCCTCCGCTTCCTACTCCACTCTCCTTGCAACACTGTATATTTGGCTCGGCTCAACAGACGCTTCTCGGCGTTTCACATATAAACATCCAATTCTCTTGGCTCTGAAAAGTCTCACCACTTCTGTTGGTGAACAGTTTTATATACATTAAGCCGTAGTCATAAACCTCGAATTCAGAGGAAAAGTAGCCCTCACTTCGTCTCTCTTATATATATACATATAAATATATATATATATATATATATATATATATATATATATATATATATAAATATATATATATATATATATATATATATATATCTATATATATACATATATATACATACATATATATATATATATATATATATATATATATATATATATATATAATATATATAGTATATATGCATATATGCCATATATATTGTACATATGCATATATGCAATATATATACATATATATATATATATATATATATATATATATATATATATATATATATATATATATCACATATATATAATATATATATTATATATATTATATATATATATATATATATATATATATATATATATTTTGACAGTAAGTTTTTGTCCACGATACAAGACTTGCCTGGAGAGTTTTTGATAAAATAACATGAGATAATGAAAAATAAAATTCCATTTTCTCTAGAAAGAAAAGTATTTAATCAGATGGTCCTACCAGTATTAACTTGTGTATCAGAAGCCTGGAGTCTTACAAAAACCTTAAACTAGTTACAATTCCAGGAACTATGGAGAGACTAATGATGAGAATAACATTAGGAGAAAAAAAAAGGAATGTGGATACGAGAGCAAACTAAAGTAGAAGATACTCTAACAACAAGTAAGAAAAAGAAATAGACATGAGAATGGCATATAATTAATGGACATTAATTATAATGGAAGGGGTCACTAGGGATTTCAAAAGAAGCAGAGAAAGGAAGAGAAGACGATAAATTGATGAATTCAAAAAGTTTGTGGGTGTGGACTGGCATAGGATGACCACTGTTCTGTAGTGGACTAGTAACGACTGACAATGATGATGATGATGATGATTATATATATATATATATATATATATATATATATATATATATGTATATATATATATATATATATATATATATATATATATATGTATGTATATATATTATGTATATATATATATTATATATATATGTATGTATATATATATATATATATATATATATATATATATATATATATATATATATATATATGTATGTATATATATATATATATATATATATATATATATATATATATATATATATATATATTTATATATATATATATATATATATAGTATATATATATATATATATTTATATATATATATATACATATATATATATATATATATATATATATATATATATATATATACTGTGTATAAACAAATATATACATTGAGGCAGAAATATTATTCGACAAAATTGAAAAAAAGAATGATTGTATTCTCTCTCTCTCTCTCTCTCTCTCTCTCTCTCTCTCTCTCTCTCTCTCTCTCTCCTCTCTCTCTCTCTCTCTCTCTCTCTCTCTCTCTCCTGCATTAATTGTACAAAACATAAATTTCCTTGAATTGCCAGGATGAAATATCCTATGCAAAATTCACAATAATTATTTATGTGGATAATTTCAATCGTTTTGTGCCTAGTTAAAATATAGGCATAAATGATTATCCGTCTTGATTTCGTATATAGTCCCCAAATCAAAATACAACCTTGCAAGGGTAACTGATGTAAATATTGAAAAGCATTCGATTAATATCGATAACGCATAAAAAGTAACGGAAATTACTTTAGTTTGTTATGAATATTTTTTCACTAATGGTAACCCACAATAGAAAACTTTCTCTCATATTTCGAAGGAAATGTTTAGAGAGATACATCTTTATTGGGAAAGGGGAAATTATTAGATAGAGTAGTTTTTCTGTATAGATTCAGTAGCCTTATGCCTGCACGGGCTCTTGCTGTTACCTCCCAGTAAGATGGGGCTGTTATTTTTTTTTTCCCCGGTTACAGCATAAAAAAATTCCTTGTTCATCATGGTTCTCATCAAAATGATCTTAAAAATAGGACTTAAAGGCTTACTGATTACTTGATTTGATTAATAACAGTTTTGGCTAAAGATGCAGTGCTGAGGGGGAAGTAAAGCCATCCAGAGAGGAATGACATGTTCTATAGTCAATTCATTTTAGCGATGCAGATTTGCACCGACTCGCAGCGGTGCCCCTTTAGCTCGGAAAAGTTTCCTGATCGCTGATTGGTTGGACGAGATAATTCTAACCAATCAGCGATCAGGAAACTTTTCTGAGCTAAAACAGAACCGCTGCGAGTCGGTGCAAATCAGCCTCGATAAAAGAAATGGACTATAGGTAGGCTACGTATAATCACACACAACGATCATGCAAAAACACACTGGCACACAGAGCAATTTGTTTGTTTCTGTGTGTTTTCTTATTGTAATTCATTGGAAAACGGACTTGCGAGTAAAACAATCAATAGTTTCATTCGCTCAGATGCATCTCTGCCAGCTCAGGCTCAATAGTACAATACATTCAACACGTTTGATGTCTTTTGACTTGCCGGATATTTAAATATTTTCTTTCAACATTTCTGCCACATCATCAATCTACTGACCTCATGAGAAGTTCAGTTTTTAATCAAAATAAGCGTTGGTTTTTGTACTCATTGGAGATATGATTCAATCTAGAAGTACAGAGGATTGGGATTCTTACGCGTAATGTAAAACTTTAGGTAATAAAAAGAAACTGATCAAAGTAAAAAATTGGCATTCATTTTTTACACTATATATACAGTATATATATATATATATATATATATATATATATATATATATATATATATATATATATATATATGTATATATATAAATATATATATATATATATACATATATACATATATATATATATATATATATATATATATATATATATATTTGTGTGTGTGTGTTGAAACACACCCATATATATATTCAGTTGTATTTGAAAGTTCGTTTTGGGTGTGGAATGGTAGATATTTTCAAATGATGCTTTTCTGATCAGAGATCGTAAATAAAAATTGAAGAAACTAGTAACAGAGTTTAAAAGTGTATGCAAGAAGAGAACATTGAGGGAAACCTGGCACTGATTTGGCGCGCGACTAAATCTTCAATAATATAATCTCCCAATTAAGACTTAGAGTTCTCTCTTAAACATTGCGAAGAAATATTCCAGTCATTTAATTCATGTTTTAACCATGTCACTTGCAGATCACTTTGATTTGGATGGTGGCAGATTTGATGTGGTTAGTAAGAAAATCATGGCATATGTGAAAGGAAGGACCTGGTCGTTTTGAAATGGTTTGGTTATGTGGTAAGAATGAAACACGATAGGTTGGTGAAAAGATTGTAGCATTCAAAAGAATCAAGGAGGAGGAGCAAGAGGAAGAGAGGAAGGAAACGAAAAAGCTGAACAAATGGAGTTCAAGAGGTATGGGGGAAGATAGGCCTCGAGTGCAAAAGTGTGAGCAAGATACAGTTGAATGAAGAAGCATTTAGTGGGTTCGACGAGCTGTTGGTGAGAGTTCCAAGCAGCTAATGTTAAGGGATTCGACGAGCTACTGGTGAGAGTTTGAAGCAGCTAATATTAAGGGATTCGACGGGCTAGTGGTGAGAGTTCAAAGCAGCTAATATTTCGGGTTCAACGAGCTACTGGTGAGAGTTCGAAACAACTAATATTACGGGGTTCGACGAACTGCTGGTGAGAGTTCGAAGCAGCTAATATTACGGGATTAGACGAGCTACTGGTGACAGTTCGAAGCAGCTAATATTACGGGGTTCGACGAGCTACTGGTGACAGTTCGAAGCAGCTAATATTACGGGGTTCGACGAGCTACTGGTGACAGTTCGAAGCAGCTAATATTACGGGGTTCGACGAGCTACTGGTGACAGTTCGAAGCAGCTAATATTACGGGGTTTGACGAGCTGCTGGTGAGAGTTCAAAGCAGCTGATATTACAGGGTTCAACGAGCTGCAGGTGAGAGGTCAAAGCAGCTAATATTACGGAGTTCGACGAACTGCTGGTGAGATTTCGAAGCAGTTAATACTACGGAGGTTTTGTTCACAATTCAGTCAGTGAAGGATGAAGGCAACAGGAGCTGATGTGGCTTTTTCATGAACCCATCCCTATAAAGAAAACAGCTTCGTTACTAAGATCCTAACCAAGAACACAGGATTTCAAGATGAAACAGTCATCTGCCTAACCTTCAACCTGCTTTTTCTACTAATTAGAGAGGACGCAAAGTTACTTATAAGACAAAGCAACTCATATTCTATTGACGAACATATGCATTGATTGTTCTCTTTAAATGAATTTAGTGATGTCTTTTAAGATATTTGCATCGCGCACACACGCACTGGCTGTAATAGGAGAGAGAGAGAGAGAGAGAGAGAGAGAGAGAGAGAGAGAGAGAGAGAGAGAGAGAGAGATATGAGTCATACTTATTTTCAATATCATAATTTGCCAATTTAGTATTCTAGAAAATCACAAAAAATAACAAAGGCTATCCTTTCCGGACCACGTCAAGAATAGACAGTGATAATTAACAGAGTAGGAGATGAAAGCAATAAGTAAATTGCTAGGTATAAACCAATAAAAACCACGAATGGTACCGAACAATAAAGGAATGAGCACACACGAAATGACTCGAGAGACTATCTAAATCATTAAAAAAAGATTATTCAATCATCAACAGCAAAGTGAATTAGGCAGTTAATTTGAGCAAAATGAAGTTGCTAAATGATTGCCTTAGATAATTCAAGCAACCCCCCTATGCCAATGACTGTCATTCAGTGGATATTTCTAATCAATGATTATCAATGATGCACTTGAAATAAAAAGAGAGGAAAAAACAGAGTAGGACATGAAAGCAATAAATAAATTGCTAGGTATAAACCAATAAAAACCCGAATGGTACCGAACAATAAAGGAAAGAGCACACACGAAATGACTCGAGAGACTATCTAAATCATTAAAAAAAAATATTCAATCAACAGCAAAGTGAATTAGGCAGTTAATTTGAGCAAAATGAAGTTGCTAAATGATTGCCTTAGATAATTCAAGCAACCCCCCTATGCCAATGACTGTCATTCAGTGGATATTTCTAATTAATGATTATCAAAGATGCACTTGAAAAAAAAAAAGAGAGGAAAAAACAGAGTAGGAGATGAAAGCAATAAATAAATTGCTAGGTATAAACCTATAAAAACCCGAATGGTACCGAACAATAAAGGAAAGAGCACACACGAAATGACTCGAGAGACCATCTAAATCATTGAAAAAAATTATTCAATCATCAACAGCAAAGTGAATTAGGCAGTTAATTTGATCAAAATGAAGTTGCTAAATGGTTGCCTTAGATAATTCAAGCAACCCCCCTATGCCAATGACTGTCATTCAGTGGATATTTCTAATTAATGATTATCAATGATGCACTTGAAAAAAAAGAGAGGAAAAAACAGAGTAGGAGATGAAAGCAATAAATAAATTGCTAGGTATAAACCAATAAAAACCCGAATGGTACCGAACAATAAAGGAAAGAGCACACACGAAATGACTCGAGAGACCATCTAAATCATTGAAAAAAATTATTCAATCATCAACAGCAAAGTGAATTAGGCAGTTAATTTGAGCGAAATGAAGTTGCTAAATGGTTGCCTTAGATAATTCAAGCAACCCCCCTATGCCAATGACTGTCATTCAGTGGATATTTCTAATTAATGATTATCAATGATGCACTTGAAAAAAAAGAGAGGAAAAAACAGAGTAGGAGATGAAAGCAATAAATAAATTGCTAGGTATAAACCAATAAAAACCCGAATGGTACCGAACAATAAAGGAAAGAGCACACACGAAATGACTCGAGAGACCATCTAAATCATTGAAAAAAATTATTCAATCATCAACAGCAAAGTGAATTAGGCAGTTAATTTGAGCGAAATGAAGTTACTAAATGGTTGCCTTAGATAATTCAAGCAAACCCCCTATGCCAATGACTGTCATTCAGTGGATATTTCTAATTAATGATTATCAATGATGCACTTGAAAAAAAAAGAGGGGAAAAGCACTTTAGGAGGGGGAAGAAAAACATTAGTCAGACTCCCGATCAATTGTTTAAAGGGGCAGTATTTCATCAATGCACGCTCTCTCCGCGTGCAGTATTTGATCCGACTCGTTTTGGGGTTTTCTTAAGGCAAAGGAGGGGTAAATAAAAGGAATTATTTTGGGATCCTATAAAAGGTTTATCTCTTTCCATAGAGCATAATCCCTCACGGAGCCAGACGGAGGGAGGAAGGAGGAAACGAAGATCCAATCCTACTCGTTTTGGGGTTTTCTTAAGGCAAAGGAGGGGTAAATAAAAGGAATTATTTTGGTGATCCTATGCAAGGTTTAACACTTTCCATGGAGTATAATCCCTCACGGAGCCAGACGGAGGGAGGAAGGAGGAAACGAAGATCCAATCCTACTCGTTTTGGGGTTTTCTTAAGGCAAAGGAGGGGTAAATAAAAGGAATTATTTTGGGATCCTATGCAAGGTTTAACACTTTCCATGGAGTATAATCCCTCACGGAGCCAGACGGAGGGAGGAAGGAGGAAACGAAGATCCAATCCTACTCGTTTTGGGGTTTTCTTAAGGCAAAGGAGGGGTAAATAAAAGGAATTATTTTGGGATCCTATGCAAGGTTTAACACTTTCCATGGAGTATAATCCCTCACGGAGCCAGACGGAGGGAGGAAGGAGGAAACGAAGATCCAATCCTACTCGTTTTGGGGTTTTCTTAAGGCAAAGGAGGGGTAAATAAAAGGAATTATTTTGGGATCCTATGCAAGGTTTAACACTTTCCATGGAGTATAATCCCTCACGGAGCCAGACGGAGGGAGGAAGGAGGAAACGAAGATCCAATCCTACTCGTTTTGGGGTTTTCTTAAGGCAAAGGAGGGGTAAATAAAAGGAATTATTTTGGGATCCTATGCAAGGTTTAACACTTTCCATGGAGTATAATCCCTCACGGAGCCAGACGGAGGGAGGAAGGAGGAAACGAAGATCCAATCCTACTCGTTTTGGGGTTTTCTTAAGGCAAAGGAGGGGTAAATAAAAGGAATTATTTTGGGATCCTATGCAAGGTTTAACACTTTCCATGGAGTATAATCCCTCACGGAGCCAGACGGAGGGAGGAAGGAGGAAACGAAGATCCAATCCTACTCGTTTTGGGGTTTTCTTAAGGCAAAGGAGGGGTAAATAAAAGGAATTATTTTGGGATCCTATGCAAGGTTTAACACTTTCCATGGAGTATAATCCCTCACGGAGCCAGACGGAGGGAGGAAGGAGGAAACGAAGATCCAATCCTACTCGTTTTGGGGTTTTCTTAAGGCAAAGGAAGGGTAAATAAAAGGAATTATTTTCGTGATCCTATGCAAGGTTCATCTCTTTCCATGGAGTATAATCCCTCACGGAGCCAGACGGAGGGAGGAAGGAGGAAACGAAGATCCAATCCTACTCGTTTTGGGGTTTTCTTAAGGCAAAGGAAGGGTAAATAAAAGGAATTATTTTCGTGATCCTATGCAAGGTTCATCTCTTTCCATGGAGTATAATCCCTCACGGAGCCAGACGGAGGGAGGAAGGAGGAAACGAAGATCCAATCCTACTCGTTTTGGGGTTTTCTTAAGGCAAAGGAAGGGTAAATAAAAGGAATTATTTTCGTGATCCTATGCAAGGTTCATCTCTTTCCATGGAGTATAATCCCTCACGGAGCCAGACGGAGTGAGGAAGGAGGAAACGAAGATCCAATCCTACTCGTTTTGGGGTTTTCTTAAGGCAAAGGAAGGGTAAATAAAAGGAATTATTTTCGTGATCCTATGCAAGGTTCATCTCTTTCCATGGAGTATAATCCCTCACGGAGCCAGACGGAGGGAGGAAGGAGGAAACGAAGATCCAATCCTACTCGTTTTGGGGTTTTCTTAAGGCAAAGGAAGGGTAAATAAAAGGAATTATTTTCGTGATCCTATGCAAGGTTCATCTCTTTCCATGGAGTATAATCCCTCACGGAGCCAGACGGAGGGAGGAAGGAGGAAACGAAGATCCAATCCTACTCGTTTTGGGGTTTTCTTAAGGCAAAGGAAGGGTAAATAAAAGGAATTATTTTCGTGATCCTATGCAAGGTTCATCTCTTTCCATGGAGTATAATCCCTCACGGAGCCAGACGGAGGGAGGAAGGAGGAAACGAAGATCCAATCCTACTCGTTTTGGGGTTTTCTTAAGGCAAAGGAAGGGTAAATAAAAGGAATTATTTTCGTGATCCTATGCAAGGTTCATCTCTTTCCATGGAGTATAATCCCTCACGGAGCCAGACGGAGTGAGGAAGGAGGAAACGAAGATCCAATCCTACTCGTTTTGGGGTTTTCTTAAGGCAAAGGAAGGGTAAATAAAAGGAATTATTTTCGTGATCCTATGCAAGGTTCATCTCTTTCCATGGAGTATAATCCCTCACGGAGCCAGACGGAGGGAGGAAGGAGGAAACGAAGATCCAATCCTACTCGTTTTGGGGTTTTCTTAAGGCAAAGGAAGGGTAAATAAAAGGAATTATTTTCGTGATCCTATGCAAGGTTCATCTCTTTCCATGGAGTATAATCCCTCACGGAGCCAGACGGAGTGAGGAAGGAGGAAACGAAGATCCAATCCTACTCGTTTTGGGGTTTTCTTAAGGCAAAGGAAGGGTAAATAAAAGGAATTATTTTCGTGATCCTATGCAAGGTTCATCTCTTTCCATGGAGTATAATCCCTCACGGAGCCAGACGGAGGGAGGAAGGAGGAAACGAAGATCCAATCCTACTCGTTTTGGGGTTTTCTTAAGGCAAAGGAAGGGTAAATAAAAGGAATTATTTTCGTGATCCTATGCAAGGTTCATCTCTTTCCATGGAGTATAATCCCTCACGGAGCCAGACGGAGGGAGGAAGGAGGAAACGAAGATCCAATCCTACTCGTTTTGGGGTTTTCTTAAGGCAAAGGAAGGGTAAATAAAAGGAATTATTTTCGTGATCCTATGCAAGGTTCATCTCTTTCCATGGAGTATAATCCCTCACGGAGCCAGACGGAGTGAGGAAGGAGGAAACGAAGATCCAATCCTACTCGTTTTGGGGTTTTCTTAAGGCAAAGGAAGGGTAAATAAAAGGAATTATTTTCGTGATCCTATGCAAGGTTCATCTCTTTCCATGGAGTATAATCCCTCACGGAGCCAGACGGAGGGAGGAAGGAGGAAACGAAGATCCAATCCTACTCGTTTTGGGGTTTTCTTAAGGCAAAGGAAGGGTAAATAAAAGGAATTATTTTCGTGATCCTATGCAAGGTTCATCTCTTTCCATGGAGTATAATCCCTCACGGAGCCAGACGGAGGGAGGAAGGAGGAAACGAAGATCCAATCCTACTCGTTTTGGGGTTTTCTTAAGGCAAAGGAAGGGTAAATAAAAGGAATTATTTTCGTGATCCTATGCAAGGTTCATCTCTTTCCATGGAGTATAATCCCTCACGGAGCCAGACGGAGGGAGGAAGGAGGAAACGAAGATCCAATCCTACTCGTTTTGGGGTTTTCTTAAGGCAAAGGAAGGGTAAATAAAAGGAATTATTTTCGTGATCCTATGCAAGGTTCATCTCTTTCCATGGAGTATAATCCCTCACGGAGCCAGACGGAGTGAGGAAGGAGGAAACGAAGATCCAATCCTACTCGTTTTGGGGTTTTCTTAAGGCAAAGGAAGGGTAAATAAAAGGAATTATTTTCGTGATCCTATGCAAGGTTCATCTCTTTCCATGGAGTATAATCCCTCACGGAGCCAGACGGAGTGAGGAAGGAGGAAACGAAGATCCAATCCTACTCGTTTTGGGGTTTTCTTAAGGCAAAGGAAGGGTAAATAAAAGGAATTATTTTCGTGATCCTATGCAAGGTTCATCTCTTTCCATGGAGTATAATCCCTCACGGAGCCAGACGGAGGGAGGAAGGAGGAAACGAAGATCCAATCCTACTCGTTTTGGGGTTTTCTTAAGGCAAAGGAAGGGTAAATAAAAGGAATTATTTTCGTGATCCTATGCAAGGTTCATCTCTTTCCATGGAGTATAATCCCTCACGGAGCCAGACGGAGGGAGGAAGGAGGAAACGAAGATCCAATCCTACTCGTTTTGGGGTTTTCTTAAGGCAAAGGAAGGGTAAATAAAAGGAATTATTTTCGTGATCCTATGCAAGGTTCATCTCTTTCCATGGAGTATAATCCCTCACGGAGCCAGACGGAGTGAGGAAGGAGGAAACGAAGATCCAATCCTACTCGTTTTGGGGTTTTCTTAAGGCAAAGGAAGGGTAAATAAAAGGAATTATTTTCGTGATCCTATGCAAGGTTCATCTCTTTCCATGGAGTATAATCCCTCACGGAGCCAGACGGAGGGAGGAAGGAGGAAACGAAGATCCAATCCTACTCGTTTTGGGGTTTTCTTAAGGCAAAGGAAGGGTAAATAAAAGGAATTATTTTCGTGATCCTATGCAAGGTTCATCTCTTTCCATGGAGTATAATCCCTCACGGAGCCAGACGGAGGGAGGAAGGAGGAAACGAAGATCCAATCCTACTCGTTTTGGGGTTTTCTTAAGGCAAAGGAAGGGTAAATAAAAGGAATTATTTTCGTGATCCTATGCAAGGTTCATCTCTTTCCATGGAGTATAATCCCTCACGGAGTCAGACGGAGGGAGGAAGGAGGAAACGAAGATCTAGGAGACGCAACTAAATAGAAACAAGAACTAAACACTTGTTCAATTTAATTCACCTTTTAAAATCCCTCTGACTCGGTTCATGAACGTAATGACAAGCGTAATCTTTCTTGATTGGTTGGGACTATCATCCGTTCTTCAACTTGATTGGAGGGGCAGAGGAAAACTCACTTATGATTGGACGATTTCTTCCAATTCCAGGCAATCGCCACAACACCAGCCTAAATGGAATGCATTTATTCATGACTTCATATTGATTTTATTTCTTATTT
>NC_090769.1:14196786-14199286 GCF_036898095.1 Palaemon carinicauda
AAAGGGTGGCATTCAGAAAAAAAAAATATAAAAAACCCTAATGATTTTCCAGTATTGCAACATCTGTTACTAACGCTGTGCACTCGGAGACTCGGCTCTCTGTCAACCAAGCATTGCAGATAATTCTGGCGATTCATATCTATATATTCACGAGAAATGGATGCGTAAATAAACGAGGTTGAAATTAACATGGATATGATGGCACTGAAATGAAATGGAGGGTAATGAAGGGAATTGCCCAAATAAGTCAAGATGGACAGTACTGCCCCGATTGTCCAAACAGAAAAAAAACAGTTCATATATGGGAGGGGGGAAGGGGAGAAGGTCACTTTTCAAGCAACAGTACCAGTCCAGAAAATAAACACAGATCAACACATCGATGCCAAATCATGGTGTATTCACAAACATTCATTTATATAATCCCTCACACCTTCCCCGACTCGGTTAAATCGCACTTAAAGAGCATAGGCTGATAGATATGACCACCAAACAACCTTAGATTGCTCACCATAACTTCTGAGGTTGACGTCCTTGACCACGAGTCTATAAAAAAAAGGGGGGCGAGAACACCTGATAATGACGGCGACAATGAAGCAACTGCTCACACTCAACTTGAGCTCTGTTCACAGCTTCCCTCCATCAAGGGTGGGTCGCCTGGGGTCACTGATGCTGCGCATCTTACGTACAGGTGCAAACTAGGCTCTCTGGACGTCTACTGCATGATGTCTGAATAATGTGAAATGTCACATACGCTCTGTGTACCTTTTCCTTGGCGGCGCTCGTTTGATTTCGTCCGACTTTAAACACTCCCGCGCTCAAGGATGTTTTTAGTTTTTTGGGGGGGCTTTAAGGGGTGATATTTTTCCCCCGTCATGTGCACGAATATATACAATGTTATAATGTACAACAACATCCCGGTTGTTTACACCTTGAGGTATGTGGTACAGGTAAAGGGAAGGCTTGGACCAGCTGTTTCCGCGCTGAATAATTGAGTGCCTGAGACAAATAGAAGGACGGAAGGATGGAACTATCAGATATCAAGGTATTCCTCTGTGTACAACGAATTTTGACGTTGCTATAGTCGAAATTTAGGTGGTCAAGTCTCTTATCATATATTTATATGTCTTGATATGTAAGAGCGCGGAAGTCAAAGGAGACACATATTGTCTTCTATAACTGGGTGTATTCAGAAAAGAGCTTAGGCTTTATTTAGTAAAGGAAGTCTTCTATTTCATAAAAAATATAAAGAAAGCTTTATGTTTTATTCAAACTAAGGTAAGGTTGAATGTTAAATACTCTTAAATGGCCGATTTTTCATATGTTTATTTGTTACTATACTTCCAAGCCACTAATAACCTAACCAACGGAAAATCTTACAACTGTATTTTCAGATGATCCGGCATTAATAGCTTCCAATGCCTAGAAAATAATCAGTATATCCTACACCAAAACTTTCACGTATTTCCAAAGGTTACAAACTCAATTTGTTGACCAACGGTGAAAAATCTTGCGTAAAACTGACCTCGAACTTTATCATCTCAGTGTCAGCTCAATGGATTTTATCTATTTGTTTTGTTTTTCTATTTTTACAACGCTCGGCAAATGAGAGTAAACATCGGGGCTTTGTGGCGTTATGTTCCATGCATTCTAAACATTCATTTCCTGGAAAGACCGAGACGATTACAGCTGAAGCCACTTGCCTCTGGAAAAAAAAATTCAAGTGATATGTTTACGTAAATATTTCTTTTTCAAAAACGACAAAGGAGATCTGAAAGCATTAAAACTAATTTTCTCAGGAGGCCAACGTTGAAACATAGGAAAGAATGCTTGTTCCGTGTGAGGTAACTACCGTAACTTGTCATCGGAGTACAAAAAAAAAGGTGAACATAATGAAACTATTTCTTCATTAAAATCCCTGACATATAATCATGTAAGACTGTTTGTTCATCAGATCATTAGAAAACCGATACATGAACTCAGTAAGACTATTCGTTCCTCAGAGAACGCGAAAAATGAAGTTAGAATAATAAGATTAGTAAGACTATTCGTTCCTTAGAGAAATCAAAAAGTTAGATTAGAATAATTAGTTTAGTAAGACTATGCGTTCCTCAAAAAACTCGAAAAAATTGGCAAGAAAAATTAACTTAATAATACTACTGGTTCCTCATTAATAGCTTTTGATACCTAGAAAATAAACGGTATGCCCTACCTCCAAACATTCACGTATTTCCAAAGGTTACAAACTCAATTCGTTGACCAACGGTGAAAAATCTCGCGTAAAACTGACTTCGAACTTTATCATCTCAGTGTCAGCTGAACAGATTTTATTTATTTATTTCTTTTTTCTTTTTTTACACAACGCTCGGCAAATGAGAGTTAACATCGGAGCTTTGTGGCGTTATGTTCCATGCATTCTAAACATTCATTTCCTGGAAAGACCGAGACGCGAGGCGAGTACAGCTGAAGCCATTTGCCTCTGGGAAAAAAAAAATTCAGATAA
>NC_090769.1:14206786-14209286 GCF_036898095.1 Palaemon carinicauda
CAAATAATTAAGAATCGCTTCTTAACTAATGAAAAAATAACAAGTATTAATTCCTTTCTCATATATACGGTATGTCAAGAATTACTTTTTAATGCATTTTATAATAATGGTGATTTTATTTCAGTGCTTCTTTGTATTGAAGTGTAAAAGTTGCAGAATTTACCTATTTAAGCGATTTTCATTTTCATGTATTTGTATAACGTTAATGCATTTTTACGTTCGTGTATAAGTATTGATGATGTAATAAATTAATGGTTATGCATATTTGTCCGCATATATTTATAAACATTGGTTTGGTACTACAAAAAAGGGGAATGAATTTAATAAATTTCGTAATATATTAAATAATGTTGATGTAATAACTATCGGTCACGCATATTTGCCCGCAAATATTTATAAATATTGGTTTGATACAACAAAAAAGGGGGAAATGAATTCAATAAATTTCGTAATAAATCAAATATGAAATCGATAAAGAATTAATTCTAAGAATCATCAGTCATTTCTCGGGTAGCCAATTTTACGCACCTCTTTTTAAATGTTTTTCATGTCGCAACGTTAACGCCCTCAGTCAGACAAAGATGAATGAAAATGTCCTATTAATTCACCCAAAGACATAAAAGATAAATCCTCCTTCATATCTAATAAATAATAGTTCACTTATTGCCCGAACTCAATGACCGCCAGACCGATGGTCGAAATCCCGAAGCGGAAAAAAAATACGCTCTGCATGGATTGAACTTCACGCTGGGACCGGTACGCCCTGTTAATTAGATCTAAAATCATTAACATGATTACTTTCCAGCCGTCGCACTCCTCTGTAACACTTCCATGGCAACAAAAGCTTTTTCCGCTGGTAATAAACCTACAATGGGAGCAATATTACCTCATAATAGATTTAGCTTCAAAGAATGGGTGACATTTTTCACATTGGAACAATCATTGGAGGCCATAGGAATTACTATAACATATATAAAAAAATCTTTAAGTACGTGAAAAATTTTCAATACGATCTCAAAATGTTTTAAATTACTTCAATTCCAAACTTTAAAAATGAGAATGGGAAAACATTGATATTACAATTTATTCACTTTTCAAAATACTTTGAAGTTCCGTTCTATCTATAGGCAAAATTGGCCGAAACTTACCTCGTTATTGGAGAGCGATTGGTTAAAACTTTCCCTATCAAACTGCCATTAATTGGCTGTTAAGCCCTCACAAACTACCAGTTCTGGATCAATCCAGTCAAGATCTACATCACAGTAATAAGACCTGTGTTAATAATGGATTGGAAACGTGGGTTCTAAGTCGAAAATAGGAAGCAAATCTTGAGAGAACAGAGATGAGAATGCTGAGGTGGATTATGGGAATATCACTGCTTGCAATGATGAAATAAGAATGGCAGGCATAGTAAAGATTACAGAGGTTATAAGAGTGTCACGGCTGAGATGGTATGGGCATGTGTTGAGGATAAATAGTAGGGAGGGAGTGAGGAAGGGATGGGAAGAACCTAATAGGGGAAGAAGATTGGAGCCAGAGAAATAGATGGCTAGATAAGGTGAAGGATAATATGGAGAGAATAGGTTTGGTGGAAGAGTATAGAAGGCATTGGAAAGGGCGTATCAGGCAACCGACCCCTTAACGTAGGGATAGGGATGGAAAAGTAGAAGAATTCTGGTTCAATCCATTTCCTTTACTGACTGTGATTCTGCCTCGAATTAAATGTTACACACACGGAAAAGGTGTATTCTATAGTACACATCAGCATCTCCTCCTACGCCTATTGACGCAAAGGGCCTCGGTTAGATTTCGCCAGTCGTTTCTATCTTGAGCTTTTAATGCAATACTTCTCCATTCATCATCCCCTACTTCGCGCTTCATAGTCCTCAGCCATGTAGGTCTGGGTCTTCCAACTCTTCTAGTGCCTTGTGAAGCCCAGCTGAACGTTCGGTGACCTAATCTCTCTTGGGGAGTGCGAAGAGTATGCCTAAACCATCTCCAGCTACCCCTCATCATGATCTCATCCACATATGGCATTCGAGTAATCTCTCTTATAGTTTCATTTCTAATCCTGTCCTGCAATTTAACTTCCAATATCCTTCTGAGGGATTTGTTCTCAAATCTACTAAATCTATTGGGGATTGTTTCATTGTCATACCATGACTCATGTCCATAGAGTACACATTCACACACATTCTATATATATATATATATATATATATATATATATATATATATATATATATATATATATATACAGTATATATATATATATATATATATATATATATATATATATGTATATATATATGCATATATATATATATATATATATATATATATATATATATATATATATATATATATACTTGCCTGTGTAAAATTAAAAACTTTCCTGCAACTGCTTTCCTTAAAGGTAAAGGCCGCGGAAGCCGTAATTACCTATCTGTCCTCCAATTTTTATGTTAATTATGCGAGATAAAAGTTTAGAATGATGGAG
>NC_090769.1:14211786-14214286 GCF_036898095.1 Palaemon carinicauda
AGAATCTGGTAGTGAAATTAATACTTCGTTAGATTTGACATCATGACAAAAAAAGAGTAAGACTAACAACATATAATCAATATATTAAATCCGAGATTTAGCTAAAATTAGTGCATGGTGCAAGTTATGGGGTATGAAGTTGAATCCTAACAAAACTCAAAGTATGATTGTAAGTAGGTCAAGGACGGTGGCTCCTCAACATCCGGATCTCAGTATTGATAATGTTTCTTTAAATTTGTATGACTCTTTCAAAATTTTAGGTGTGATTCTCGACAGCAAATTTACTTTTGAGAAACATATAAGGTCTGTGTCTTCTTCAATTGCACAAAAAATTGGCTTATTGAGAAAGTCTTTTAAGATATTCGGTGATCAATCTATTCTGAAGAAGTGTTTTAATTCTTTTATTCTACCTTGTTTTGAGTATTGTTCTCCTGTCTGGTCTTCAGCTGCTGATTCTCATCTTAATTTGTTGGACAGAAACTTACGGTCTATTAAATTTCTTATTCCTGATCTAGATATTAATCTCTGGCACCGTCGTTCAATTAGTTCATTATGCATGTTGCATAAGATTTTTCATAACTCTGACCATCCTTTACATTCAGATCTCCCTGGACAATTCTATCCTGTTCGTAATACTAGGCTAGCAGTTAATTCTAATAGCCAGGCCTTTTCCATCATAAGACAATACTACGCAGTACTCTAGAAGTTTTATTCCAGCTGTTACCAAGTTGTGGAATGATCTTCCTAATCGGGTTGTTAAATCAGTAGAACTTCAAAAGTTCAAAGTTGGAGAAAATGCCTTTTTGTTGACCAGGCGGACATGTGTCTTTTTATAGTTTATATATGACATATTAGTTTTTGACGTTGTTAATAGTTTATATATGACATATCTGTTATGACGTTGTTACTTTTTTAGAATGATTTACTGTTGATTTGTTCTCTTCAGTTATTTATTTCCTTTCCTCACTGGGCTATTTTTCCCTGTTGGAGCCCCTGGGCTTATAGCATCTTGCTTTTCCAATTGGGGTTGTGGCTTGGATAGTAATAATAATAATAATAATAATATGATTGGAAAAAGCATATATACCTTTGATTGGGAATATATATATATATATATATATATATATATATATATATATATATATATATATATATATATATATGATAAATTTTGCACATTTTTACGTGTTTTTCATATTCAAATAAGCCATATATATTTTTGATACATTAATGTCTGGATTCTCTTAACGACCTCGGGATCAGAGCCCCAGGCGAAATCACACAAAGACAAGAGCTTGGCTCCGGCCGGGAATCGAACCCTGGTCGGCAAGCTTGTATAGACAGTGACTAAGCATCTTTCTTCGTGGCCAAGTGGCTTAGTCACTGTCTATACAAGCTTGCCGACCAGGGTTCGAATCCCGGCCGGAGCCAAGCTCTTGTCTTTGTGTGATTTCGCCTGGGGCTCGGATCCCGAGGTCGTTAAGAGAATCCAGACATTAATGTATCAAAAATATATATGGCTTATTTGAAAATATATATATATATATATATATATATATATATATACATATATATATATATAAATATATATATATATATATATATATATATATATATATATATATATATATATATATATATAAAATTATATACTAGTGTGCGCGACCCGTCAAAAATGACGGCTTTACACACACAGATTCAACCCTCCCCTTTTTCTAACTACAACACGGCAGTTGTCGTTTCCAAGTGTAACTCTCCGGGTAACCCCCTCTCACGAGGGTATGACTATTCCCTCTCCCCCTACCACGCAAAGGACGAGAAAAACACCATGTAGTTACACTTCTGGCAATGTCCCTCAGCGTGACCTGAAAGAACTCTATATATATATATATATATATATATATATATATATATATATATATATATATATATATATATATATATATATATATATATATATATATATATATATATGGAGAGAGAGAGAGAGAGAGAGAGAGAGAGAGAGAGAGAGAGAGAGAGAGAGAGAGAGCCTCTCTCTCTCTCTCTCTCTCTCTCTCTCTCTCTCTATATATATATATATATATATATATATATATATATATATAATATAATTTAGAGAGTGAGAGAGAGAGAGAGAGAGAGAGAGAGAGAGAGAGAGAGAGAGAGAGAGAGAGAGAGAGAGAGAGAGATAGACTTGCTCTTTATCATATAAGGGAGATACTAAAAAGGAAGAAACGGCTTTGGACATTCACATTTTTTTTTCTGAGGAGATTGAGTTTTCCAACATTCAGTTTTGACAAAATAATATTATCTATAATAAGTAACCATCGGATAAAAATACTAGTCTGAATAGGAAATCCCTCTTAGCATTTCAAAAGGAAAGCATGAAGACCAGAACTAGCTTTATTCTGTAATCTCTATGGTCATTCTTCTTCGTCTACATCTTCTCCCACTTCTATGTGGGGTCGATGTTTCTGGTCAGCTTTCTCCATCTACC
>NC_090769.1:14224286-14226786 GCF_036898095.1 Palaemon carinicauda
TTTTATTGTACTTCGAGGATTTGTTTTCTCTATCAAACTGATGATCATAGAAATCTACATAACATCAGCGTACTTATATAAATATGCTTTTGCAAAAATATGGATAATTCAATCATATAATAAAAGTGTAAAAACATGATTTGCCCAAAATTAGCACTTTTACCCTAAAAGGCGGTGGCTCCATAGAAAAACAAGACACGAGTGGCAGCCCCTTTCCTCCTTGAACTATAGTTGTGAGAGCATCCACTACACTCCATACATTCCTATGACCATATTCATTCTTTTCCATGCAACGCGTCAAACGTATTTGTCATTGGCAATGTTAACAGTATCCTTCATAAGAGATGTTATTGCCATCCTGTTTTAGAATATGTCCCCCTATATCGAAGCTCAGCTCTCTATCAATAATTTGCCATTCCTATCGAATCCTCACGACTGAGATATGTAGTGGAACTGATGGTATTACTATATGCTTTTGGATACGCCTTTGTCCGCCTTCGGTCTACAGTTAACCCCAGCAGGAGGTCTTCGACCTGCTGAGTCACTTTATTTTAGCCTATTGGAAGCGTCCCTGCCAGGCGCTCTCTAGATTGGGGTTTGAGTACCACTCGAACTCGATAGTTTCTTTAGTGTCTGCAACCTCACTATCCTTGAGAGCTAAGGATGAGGTGTTTGGGGGAGCCTATAGGTCTTCCTGCTGAGTCACCAGCAGCCATTGCCTGGGCCTCCTTGGTCCTACTTTGGATGGAGAGGACTTTGAGCTAAGGATGGGGTGTTTGGGGAGCCCATAGGTCTTCCTGCTGAGTCACCAACAGCGATTGCCTGGCCCTCCTTGGTCCTACATTGGATGGAAAGGAGGCTTGAGCACTAATCTTATGTATTTATGGTTAGTATCTAGACAATGTCATTGCCCCTTCCCTGTGCCATTCATGAGCAGCCTTTGAACCTTAATATTTTAGGCTGGCATGGAGAATTCCACTAAACCCCAATAATGTAAATGGTGGCCAAAAAGTTTCTAACTTTCAATGCTTATTTGCGGCACTTTAATATATGAGAAATTAGGGAATGATAAGTTTGAACAATTCCTGGATAGTTGACCAACAAGAGAAGCTTGTCATTGACACAGGGTATTATTAGCAACCTCATTCTACAAATACTTAACGAGAACCAGAAAGGTAACACATTTTGGGGACCTTTCTCTCTCTGGGTACCTAGAGATGAATAAGTAAACACGCACTAATAAATTCATATATAAAAAATACATTATGTAAGTAAAAAAAAGGTGAAAGACACGACTTGATTAAAAGAAAAATATAAAAGTTTCAATTGCCATTAGGTTAATAATTGATCACTGCATTAAAACACATAACCATCTAGACATTCAGATATATATCAAAGGGCATAAATGTAAGATCGAATAAGCCTAGTTAGATAAAGGAAATGATGAATAATCTCGAAATTAATATAACAGAAAAATTCGTCATGAATCAACTAAATTAGCTATGACCACCATGATCTATATTCGTATTTCTTCGTGAGCTCCCGATGTATAACCAACCGATTCTTGAAGAGAGAGAGAGAGAGAGAGAGAGAGAGAGAGAGAGAGAGAGAGAGAGAGAGAGAGAGAGAGATTAGGGGTATGACTTGACGCTTATACAATTATAACTTATAACTAATCACTGGTTATATATCTAAAATTGCTGTAAAGGTCCTTACTTATGCAAGAGTATCACTGCACTGCAAACATCTACTGTACAGAAACTTTTGGAAAATTGCAAGTAATTTGTGCTATTAGCAGGTGGACTTCGCAGAATATGTCAGCCACAAAAGTAGTTTATAAGAGGATTTGTTAGCTAGAATAATAGGTTGCAATATCAATCCTTCAGCTAAAATACAGAATATCTCTCTCTCTCTCTCTCTCTCTCTCTCTCTCTCTCTCTCTCTCTCTCTCTCTCTCTGTGTATATATATATATATATAATATATATATATATATATATATGTGTGTGTGGATATATACATATATATATGAAATATATATATATATATATATATATATATATATATATATATATATATATATATATATATATATACATATACAAGCAAGCATTGGAAAGATTTCCATTGCCGCTGAGGTTTTGACAAAATCAAAAGCTCTCTCATAGTCTATAATTGGCAAACATGGTGGTTTTTCCTTCTACTTATACATATGTGTGTATGTGTATGTGTGTATATATATATATATAATATATATATATATATATATATATATATATATATATATATATATACTGTATATATATATATATATATATATATATATATATATATATATATATATATATATAATGTATATTGTCAAACAAGAGGAACGCAATACATTTCTCATAAGTGATAAAGAAAGAAAAGTCACTACATAACAAATCATCATTCTTAAAATCATGTTTCGATAAACACCTGCATTTCTTGCAGCAGACTTACCATGCTCATTATGGCAT
>NC_090769.1:14234286-14239286 GCF_036898095.1 Palaemon carinicauda
CAGGTGAGTTATCTCTCTCTCTCTCTCTCTCTCTCTCTCTCTCTCTCTCTCTCTCTCTCTCTCTCTCTCTCTCTCTCTCTCTCTCTCTCTCTCGTCACTTTAAGGTTAATGGTTGGGGATTTCTCAACCTTTTTCTTCTTGGACTAGGTGTCAATCTTTTTTTTTTCTCTCTGTCTCTCTCTTGGTTTTCATAGGATTTAGGCTATATAAGGTTCATGAACTGTTCATTCGATTGGTTTCTATCTCCGAACAAAAACCTGATCTTCATTATCTCATCAAGACAAGTATGTATGTATGTATATATATATATATATATATATATATATATATATTATATATATATATATATATATATAGATAGATAGATAGATAGATATATATATATATATTATATATATATATATATATATATATATATATATATATATATATATATATATATATATATATATATATATTCATTTATATATGGTGACTAAGTGACAAAATCCTTTTAAATTGTCACCCAATATGGTCTAATATACAATGCTAAAGAAATTTCTTTTTAAGGATAATAACAAAAAATCATTCGCTCTTAACCACTTGCAATACTTCAAAACGAAAATTGGTGATTAGTTGCCCATAATACTTTATCTTTCCCATTTAAGAAAAAAAAAAAGTTTTCCGAAAAAAAAAAAAATTTACTCATTCAATGGTACGGGCAAGCAACTTCTGATTTTCAATTCCAGAATCGCCCTTCATAAGCCCAAAGCCTGAGGCGTCTTACAGCTCATCTCGGTAAGAATTGCTGGTTCGATTGACATTCTTTTTCTGCCGGGAGTCGATCGATAAAGATCGCTGACCGACCAAACCAACGGGGCAAAATTGCAAGGCGATATATCCGGACCTAGCTAAGCAGTCTCCAGGAAGGGACACAGATGGGTCACTGGCGTGAAATCACTCGCATACATTTTAAAAGCCACCCATCAATGGCAGAGGTAAGGGACAATGTCCTAGAGACTAACCATATATACATATGATCAGCGCCCAAGCCAACTTCTCCACCCATGCTAGGACAAAGGAGGGCTAGCCAATGGCTCCTGATGACTTAGATGGACCTATAGGCTCCCCCAAGTCCCCCATCCTTAGCTCACAAGGATGGTGAGGTTTAAGCGACCAAAGGAACTATAGAGTTTGAGCGGGACTCGAACTCTAGTCTGGCGTTCACCAGTCAAGGACGTTACCGCATCGACCACCACTACAACGTAACAATGTTTTAAGATTGGTAAGGCTATTATAAGCTCCACCTACATCTGAATAGACATTTTGGTCGAACCTCCGTTTTTAAATCAGTCCTAAGTTACCACGAAATATTGATTTCTTTTTACAAGCTCCTTTTCTGTTTAAAAGAGAAATGTCCTTTCTAAATGGTGTCTTTTGAACTAGACAAATGGATATTAAAAAAGATACTGTATAACTGCAATGGCAATATGTAAAATAGCTAAACATGTTCGCTATATCTAAAGTTAGTCATTACCATGAAAATATATAATGATGTAACCATCACTCTACTTCTTGAATAAAAAAAAATTCATACACAGAGCAAATCATTTCAATATGGGACTGTAAATCATTTCTCTCCTTCTCTCTCCCTGCTTCTAAATCAAAGTGATTTTTTTTTTTTTTTTTTTTTTTTTTTTTTTTTAAGTTCACCGACAGTCTGACTCTGGTCAACGATACCACCTTGAATTACATATGGAATAGTCAATTGCTTTTCTACAGCAGCTATTTTCAGTGATGTCTTGGAAATCGTCTCATCCAAGAAGTATTCTGGTATATAAAGATAAATAGATTCCTATGAGAGGAATGAATTTCAATAATTTCATAAATTTACATATATACATACAGGATATATATATATATATATATATATATATATATATATATATATATATATATATATACATAATATATATATGTATATGTGTATATATTGTGTATGTATGTATATATATATATATATATATATATATATATATATATATATATATGTGTGTGTGTGTGTGTGTGTGTGTGTGTGTGTGTTGGTACGTGTGTATCATGTATATACAGTATATATATATATATATATATATATATATATATATATATATATATATATATACATATATATATATATATATATATATATATATATATATATATATATATATATATATATCTTTTATCTTTCCCCCTCGACAAAAATACTCAAAAAAGTGTAAAAATAAATATAGAAAAAAATTCAACTACCATCGGAAAGAGAAAATGTCAATCATGTCACTGTTTTATAGCAAATATAATCATTGTTAGAATACAAAAAAAAAAAAAATACAGCTAACAAATAAAAATATTCTTTTGTATATTTAAACCTACAAACACATTCGAATATTTAAAGAGCCTTTGCCAGGATACAGCGTTACTCCTCTGCATTATTCATTAGACCACCAGTCTCGATTAGATCAGCTCTCAGGGTGGTCTAAGACTATAGAAATTATAAATGAAGCAAAATTGTTGTCGCAACACATTTTTGACGACCATTGGATTATACAACGGTGATAATGGTTGACTGATATTATGCTGATGATGATGATGATGATAACAATAATAATAAATACTACTACTACTACTAATAATAATAATATAGTAATAATAATAAATAATAATAATAAATAACTAATAATAATAATAATAATAATAAATAACTAATAATAATAATAATAATAATAATAATAATAATAATAATAATAATAATAATATTAATACTATCAAACGCACTGTTAAAAATTTGCATTAAAAAACATTAAATGTTTGGCAATATTTATTTCAGGATTTTTACCGTTTTAAAAACGGTTATATTGACGTAAAGGTGTGATATTACTGTCACCAACCCGTAAAATTTAAGAACAAAGAATGGTAGAATTACGGTCGTCTGTATTTTACTGAAATACGGCTGAGAACAGTATATTTTTACGGAGAATTTCCGATTAAAATTACGGTTTTTTTTTTTTCTTTTTTTTAATAGTGCGTTTAACTGGAATCCACAATATACTGGAAGAATTGGAATACACAGCCCTACATGGCTGAGGACTATCAAGCGTAAAGTAATTGATGATGAATGGAGAAGTATTGAATTAAAAGCTCAAGATAGAGACGACGGCTGGCGAAATCTAATCGAGGCCCTTTGCGTCAATAGGCGTAGATGATGATGATGATGATGATAAAGTATATGTACATTAGCTGGAAGAGATTTACATACCATAAAATAAAGAAAAAGAAAAAAAGACAGTCAATGGACCTAATGTGACTTGAATGACTCATGAGTATAGGATTTCTCATAATGAACCGTATCTTAGCTTTCCAGGATAATATTTCTAGCTTTATTAAAGATATTTAACTCTTAAAATTACACCCTGGTTTTATGGTTTTAATTGAATATTCTTTTATTTTTTATTTACAATAAACGATATAGGCGCCAATGACCTTAGATGTCAGGATGCCAGAAAATCTTAAATCAATCAATGAAGCATCAGAAATTAATTCTAATTTCAAACTATTTCCCTCTTTTCGGCATGTTTTCTCTGCTACCACTGATTATTTTTTGCATTTCCTACAAAATCACCCCTGCACGGAATCCTTTCTATAAAGAATATTAACTGAACAAGCTCCTAAATTATATAATTTTGAAGATTTTCCAAAATTTTAAAATTATTTGGAATTTAAACTAAACTGGTGTTTGCAAAGACAAACTTCAGACCGCTGCATCAATCCTTTCGTGTATTCTTAATCTTTACACGTTATCGAGAGGAGAGAGAGAGAGAGAGAGAGAGAGAGAGAGAGAGAGG
Organism: Palaemon carinicauda; assembly: GCF_036898095.1. NCBI lineage: Eukaryota > Metazoa > Arthropoda > Malacostraca > Decapoda > Palaemonidae > Palaemon > Palaemon carinicauda. The sequence goes on from NC_090769.1 coordinate 14,238,150, forward strand.
AGAGAGAGAGAGAGAGAGAGAGAGAGAGAGAGAGAGAGAGAGGAAATACTATTAATAAACTACGCCACCAGAGGAAATGAAGATGGGCGAACCATTTGGAAAAAGCCCCTTTCGTGTGGTCTTTTACTTCATTATCACGAAGATAGATAGTCATCTTTTGATTAAAAATTTTCTATGGGACTTGAAGAAGGAAGTATATTTCCCTGACGTAAATGAAAACACCTTTACCTCTTTAGGTATCACAACTAATCTGTCTTTGTAAAGTCGTTGAACATCTTCAATCTTAATTCAAAAGTCATTGAAATATATAAAGTAATAGAATTGTGTTCTGGTTTGATTCCTTGATGATAAAAGCCATCGAACATCTTCAATCTTAATTCAAAAGTCATTGAAATGTATAATGTAATAGAATTGTGTTCTGCTTTGATTCTTTTATGATAATTTTCATTACAAAGAGACAAGCGCATGCAATAACCGACTTAAAGCAATTAAAATTCTTTCATAACAAAACTCTTTGGTTATTTAGACAATGGTCCTTGACACTAGCTGAACTTGAGATGATTTCTTTGAATGTATTTTACATTCGAAAAATATCCCATGACAAAATTTCGAATATATTTTCTTTTTACTTTTCAAATCCTCTTGGATGCAAAACAGATCTATTTGTCCATTTCTAGCATAAATCTATAAATAAAAACCTTCATATAGCTTATTGACCTTTTTCTAAAAACATGTTTTAATAGAGGCCATTTCCCAAATCCAAAAATTTCTTACATATATGCAAAAAAGCCTACCAACAAAAAGTAAGTTTGTATCTCTAAAGAACTAAGCGTTACACAGAGAAATAACAGCTGTCAAATTTGCGGGGCGACAAGATAAAATACTGTATTTTATAGGGATAGAAAAATGTATCTAGATGTGAGAAACAAATATGATCAAGATAATGGGTAATGTTCCAACTGAAAAAAAAAAAAATAATCCTTTATAAAGAAAATTATGAATAAAATATGGAAAATTATTGTGCATTGTAAATCATAGCGGGGAATTACAGAAACAGTAGGAAGAATATAGTTTTAAGTAATCCAAAGGTTAGTGGGATGGTGAACCTGATATATACACACACTATATATGTATATA
>NC_090769.1:14244286-14246786 GCF_036898095.1 Palaemon carinicauda
CCATCACCAATTGGCACTGACCATCGTGGCGATGATAACTGGCCAAACCCCAGAAATGAAATGACATGTCCGAGGACTTTGTACTGCAATGAACTAGAAACGACTGTATTTGTTGTTGTTGTTGATATATATATATATATATATATATATATATATATATATATATATATATATATATAAATATATATATATGTATATATACATATGTATATATACATATGTATATATATATAAATATATATATATATATAAATATATATATATATATATATATATATATATATATTTATATATATATATTTATATATATATACATATGTATATATACATATGTATATATACATATATATATATTTATATATATATATATATATATATATATATATATATATATATATATATATATATATAAATATATATATATGTATATATACATATGTATATATACATATGTATATATATATAAATATATATATATATAAATATATATATATATATATATATATATATATATATATATATATATATATTATATATATATAAACATATAACCTCGGGATCAGAGCCCCAGGCGAAATCACACAAAGACAACAGCTTTTGACCGGCTGGGATTCGAACCCTGGTCCAGGAAACTTGTATGAACAGTGACTTACCACTTGGCCACAAGGAAAGATATAAGTCAATGACAATTCTTCTGTACGTATACCTGTCGAATTCAGGTTTTTTGTACTTAGAATTGATATCAACTCATCTCCACCATCGTAACTAATTGGTATGTTTGTGACTTGGCATTCATTTAATGATAAATTTTGCACATTTAGATGTTTATATGTATATATATATATATATATATATATATATATATATATATATATATATATATATATATATATATATATATATATATATATATATATATATTTATATATATAAATATATATATAATTATATTTATATATATATATATATATATATATATATATATATTTATATTTATATATATATATATATATATATATATATATATATATATATATATATATATATATGTATATATATATATATATATATATATATATATATATATATATACATTTGATGATCTCTCTCAACAACCTAAGCCTTCGAAGGCTCAACCTCTCCCATTCACCTTCAGCTGAAAAGAAAAAGGTATTCACCAACAACGCCCATTGAATTCATCACACCGCAGGATGCACACACCTATTCAGCCTCCCTCCTCTTCAGTATCTTCTACCCCTCCTCTCAATCACGTGGTTGGAAGATCCCCATTCCCTCACACCTATTTATTTGCTCTAACCCCTGTATGTTTACCATAAACATTACAATCTCTCTCTCTCTCTCTCTCTCTCTCTCTCTCTCTCTCTCTCTCTCTCTCTCTCTCTCTCTCTCTCTCTCTCTCTCATATGTAGCGGGGTTTATAGGGACTGTGTTTAGTGTATAAAACCTCTCAATTTAACCATAATTTTTGTAGCCGTGAGTAAATCAATTTTTTGGAAATAAATTAATTATGGTTAAGAACACATTAGTATTAAGAATAATTTCTTCTGCAAAATATTTTCTATAAAAAAAAAATTATCCTTTTTGCACAATATACCGCTAGTGATTTCACCAATCTGGATTAAATATCCAGAAATATATATATATATATATATATATATATATATATATATATATATATATATATATATATATATATATATATATATATAGATACACACACACACACACACATATATATATATATATATATATATATATATATATATATATATATATATATATATATATATATATATATGTGTGTGTGTGTGTGTGTGCATATTTCTCACCTTTCTCACCAGACGCCAGGTAGGCCTCCAGGCCTGTCAGTCGTCCTGCTTCAAGAACTGTCTCCATTCTTGGCGATTCTCATAGAGCCTCATCTCATCAACTTCCCGCAAACTGAAGCCTCTCCTCTCTACTCCTCTCTCTTCTATGTTTTGTAGCCATCTCAGTTTTGGTCTTCCTACCGGTCTCCTTCCTTCTGGTGTCCATTCCAAAAACCTTACAGGATATCGCTCTTCCTCCATTCTTTTGACATGTCCAAACCATCTAAGCTGTCCTCTCTCCACAAAATCCAGAATCCCCTCCACTCCCAGTTCTCTTCTAATATCTTCATTTCGTAGTCTATCCAGTCTTGTCACACCTTTTATGAGTCTTAAGGCTTTCATTTCAGCTGCTTGGAGTTGGCTTCTAGTTCTTGATGTTAATGTCCATGATTCATGGCCATAAGTCAATATTGGTCTTAAAATAGCTAGGTATATTATGGTTTTCACTTTGCGAGGTATGTTTCTGTCTTTCATTAGTGGGTAGAGCAGATACAAATTGTTACTAAATTTCTGAACTCGGGTAGTTATTTCCAGTTTTGAATCGTTTTGGTCACAAAACTCCACTCCTAAGTATTTGAAATTTCTACACTGTTTCAATGTATGACCTTCTA
>NC_090769.1:14251786-14256786 GCF_036898095.1 Palaemon carinicauda
GCTCCTCCAAATGAATGAGATTGAATCCAAATTATACCTAGATCGAAATCCAAACCAACCACGTAACAGCCCAAAGAAATATTGATAATTCAATCATTTCAATATACAACTTCAACAAATGTAAATACACGAATAAAAACATGAAATAAGTTAAGTGATGCATGCAAGTTGAAAAGATAAATAAACGCAAAAAAAAGCGCTTGGGTAAACAACGATAAACAAGGAAAAAAAACAAGAAAGATCAAAGTTCTTGGTAACATAAGATTTCCTTGAGAACAGATTAATGCCAAGCAAGTTTATGGCACTTCTTCACTAGTTTGCATCTAATGTTAAATAAAAAATTATTAATTTAAATACATATACTATAAATCATAATTGTAAGTGTGTATTTCACAATAAAAGATAAAAAAAAGTTTGCATCTAATAATATTTATCATAATAATTTTGTTAATACGACTTTTCACTATGCATCACCTGATAATTTGGCTCAAACAAACATCCAAATGAAAATCTGCTATAAAGTTTTGGTTTCACCAGTACAAGAATGAATTTAAATGCAATAACATTAGTAAGTTTCTTATCTTTAAACTATGTTAAATACTTGAAAATTTAACAAAGCCAACATATCAAAAGAAAAATAAATAGAATCTATCGATTTTTTATCTAATAATCCTCAAACAATACTGGGGTATTCATCAGACTGCATAACTTATGAAAAAATAATCTATTAAAACAAGGTTTTAGACCATTGGACTAATAACATCTCACTAAGTATAACTGTCATGTAAGCCACCATAGACCAAAATAGGATCATAGAGAGAATGAATGTTCTAGGTCAAGTCAAATGAGGATGATGTCAAGATAACCCTCTCTTTAAGACATTATTGAACACTGAAATAAAAGAAAAAATTCTTTACTGAAAACAAGAATTTTGAGATGGCAGTGTCTACATATTTTAGCATTAGGATAAAGCATTTTCTTATGTGGTACTTGTTTAAAAAAAGAAAAAAAAAAAGACGCTCCCGTAATCGAAAAAACTTAGCTCATTCTTCAGGATAAGTATAACGAAAATATATACAACAAAGAGAGGGAATAATATAATAGCTTAAAGACGTACAAATACAATTTTCTAGAAAAAAAAAAACAAATTTGTGAGAACGTCCCTTAAAGGAGCTAATTTGCCTTGCCTTTTATAGGGGGGAGAGAGAGAGAGAGAGAGAGAGAGAGAGAGAGAGAGAGAGAGAGAGAGAGAGAGAGAGAGAGAGAAACAGGAATAACTAAACAAGCAAAATAAAATTTAAAGGAATATTAATCACTTCCCAAATCTCAGCCTGGATACAACACGATCGTATGGGCTTGGGGGAGGGGGCTGGAAGTCGGTGGGGGGAGGGGGAATCCCCGTAATTCCAAGTTATTGACGGCGTGTCATTCGGCGAAGTCATTAGAAAGAATTTCTCAAGTTCCAAATTGATGTTTGAACTGGAACATCTTCTACCTTCCTTTCCTAGGTCCCTAAACCCCGCCCCCACCTCTCTCTCTCTCTCTCTCTCTCTCTCTCTCTCTCTCTCTCTCTCTCTCTCTCTCTCTCTCTCTCTCTCTCTCTACCACGCCCCCTCCCTAATACCCTTTTACTTTAACTACACACCCATCACTTTAACTACATACCCATCACTTTAACCACGTACTCATCACTTTAACCACATGCCCATCACTTTAACCACATACCCATCACTTTAACCACGTACCCATCACTTTAATCACATGTCCATCACTTTAACCACATGCCCATCAACCTCACATACCCTGATTATTAACCCATCCCTTCGCTTCTTTCCTTACGAAGCCATACCTTACATACCCCGACTATGAAATCACTCCCCTTCATTTCTGAGCATCGCTCCCTACCTATTCACGCTTAGCAAAAATCACTCCAGAGGTAACGGATACAAAATGAAATTGAAGAGATACAACAGCACTCAATGTGGTAATTTCTTTACATACAAAATAGCAAATGCATGGAACAGATTTCCAGCGGATGTAGTAAACAGTAACACGGTACACGAGTTTAAGAATGAATTAGACAAGATCATAAAAACTCTCTAAGCGTTTACACTAAATCACTCTACCCAAGGGAAATGGAGTCTCCGTGGATGGACTAAAATGTCTTTGAGACATCCAAAATCCTTGTAACTCCTTGTTTCTACCTGATACCACAAAACCTCGACCACTCCCTCTCACTCCTACACAAATACCACTGCCTCTAGAATCTCACTATAGCAGTAACTCTTGAGCCAGTGTCATAATGAAAGGAATGTTTGTAACGATGAAAGCCCTGATTTCTCTAGGTGGTGAAAATAGATTTGGTCCCCCAAAAATGCAACACCAACTGAGAGTTAATCAAAACAATACGAATGGGTGAAGCGACTGTGGATATGATGAGATCTTTCTGTTGTTTTTTGTTTTGTTGATATACTCGTAGACCGAAAAAGGCATGGTATGTGTATGTGTGTGTGTGTGTGTGTGTGCAGGTGTGTGTCATACTCTTCTCTCAATAAACCGGATTTTACTTCAGCGCGAGAGGAAATGAGAGAAAAATCTATCAAATTACAATGTGTCCATGTTGACCTGATCGATGAATTATTTATTTGGCTATTAGTCGACTGTAATGAATCGAAGTTATGTAAAAAAAAAAAAAAAAGGACATGAAGCCAGTAATTTCATTTCCAATACGAGAATAAAACTAAATATACATACATACACACACACACACACACACACACACACACATATATATATATATATATATATATATATATATATATATATATATATATATATATATATATATATATATATATAGTGTGTGTGTGTGTGTATATATATATAAAAAAAGACGATGGATGGACGAACTAAGAAAATTTGCGGTGCATAAACTGGCATAGAAAGACCATAAACAGACGCGAGTTGATGGACGCCTGAGGCCTTTGTCCTTCATTGGATTAGTTACAGCTGATGATGATGATGATTATATATGTATATATATATATATATATATATATATATATATATATATATATATATTTATATATATATATTTATATATATATATATATATATATATATATATATATATATATATATATATATTGTGTGTGTATATATAAAAAGAAGACGATGGATGGACGAACTAAGAAAATTTGCGGATATGAACTGGGATAAAAAGGCCATAAACAGACGACAGTTGATGGACGTGAGGCCTTTGTCCTGCAATGGGCTAGTTACAGCTGATGATGATGATATGAGTATGTATATATATATATATATATATATATATATATATATATATATATATATATATATATATATATATATATATATATATATATTATATATATATATATATATATATATATATATATATATATATATATTTTAAATATATATATATATATATATATATATATATATATATATATATATATATATATATACTCTAATACTGATATAAAGATAGATAAGCATAGCTTTAATGATCACCCCAAACATGTTTAAGCTACACGTCCCTTCGAGAAACTAATCCCTTAACTTTCTCTCTTCATGAGATTTTCTGTGTTTACCACCATTTCTGTCAATCATACTATTAAGAGACCCTTTTAAAGATGACAGTTGTTTACTGCCGCTTCAAATTCCATCAGTAATTCAATTAACTTCGGTGCTCCCAAATTCGAACGTAGCATTTCATCCTGACCGTCGCTGAGATTGTCTAGCTGTTGGTTCATATCTTAATATTAGTAGCTTTAAGAGTCCAATGATTGATTGATTGATTGATTTGAGGTTTTCTGGCATCTTGACATCTAATGGTCATTGACGCCGATGTATCACATTTTTGACGCAATGTACTAGATTTCAATATCATGCGTCAATATAGTGATGTATACATAGACTATCAACGCATACATTAAAATACACAATTTTCCGTGTATTTATGATAAATAAAATAACCCACAATGTATGAGAAATGAAATTTATTTAGCTTTCGAAGAGAATCTCTTACGAACCTTTCTGTACCTCTTTTTCAAAAATTCGTAACCATTGATTTTCTGGAGAGGAAGGGAGATGGTCCCTTCGAAAGCTAAATAAATTTCAGTTTTCATACATTGTGGGTTATTTTATTTATCAATGCATACATGCAATATGCACCATACACGATCAATGATTTGTGCAATAATCAAATATTTCTCAAGAAATTGAATCGTCTATGAACAACTTTATTCGCTGGATTAATGGCGTCCGACATACTTCTTAATTGGTTCCACTATCCAATGGTTATTTCCATCCCTCTGCTGAGCTAAATTTGAGATTTTTCCTCAAAATTTTGTTAACCCAGACTCTTACATTCTCCTATTTCAAGAAAAGTTTCCATTGTTATCATCGGAAAAAAAAAAGATACATTTTTTTATTACTATTTTCTATATCTCTTTTTCTGTCATTCACATCAGACTCCACAAAAGATTAAACCCATTGTCACATTACATTAACAGCCAACTGAGCATCAATTTATTAGTTATTTCTAGTCTGTAATGTGAAGTCGTTTTGTATTTTTATTTCCTTAGTCAGAAATTTACGGTGAATCTGTCGTATATTTTAACTCCGCCTTTTATCATTCATTTTTCAATATTTGGGTAATGGCTGTATCATCATCATTATCCTCATCATCATTACCATTATCATTATTATTATTATCATCATTATTATTATTATTATTCCCCCGTTGGAAAAGCAAGACGCTACAAGCCTAGGGGCCCCATCAGGGAAAATAGCCCAGTGAGGAAAGGAAATAAGGAAACAAATAAACTACAAGAGAAGTACCTAACAATCAAAACAAATATTTTAAGAACAGTAACAACGCCAAATTAATTCCCTCATATATATGCTAAAAAAAAAAAAAAAAAAAAAAAAAAAAAAAAAAAAAAAAAAAAAAAAAACCAAGAAGAACAGAA
>NC_090769.1:14261786-14269286 GCF_036898095.1 Palaemon carinicauda
ATAGTGTTCAATATGTTTAGTTTCACTCAAGATTTATTGTAAACATTCTGAATACCTGTTATTAGGGTTATTGATATATATGTGCGCGCTGTGAAACCATTTTCGTTAATTGGTTATGGACGGTTTGCTCTTTTGGGTAATGACAACGCAGTAGTATATTTTTTCATTTTCGCCCTCACCGAGTCGACGACTCCTCGAGACTCACGAGAGCTATCCGGAAGCTCTTATCCATATTTTGTCCTTATATAATTACAACTACAACTTGTGCAGTCATTTCCCCTGGGTTAGACGATACCAGGATCGCGTAGTTTATACGATAGGTGAGGAATCGTTTAAACCTTTTATTTACTTTATTTTTTCTCTGCGCCGACGTTCAATTTTGTAAGTTGTCATTCAAGTTGTTTGGAGTAAATAACGCTTGTTTAGGACCAACAGGTTATTTCCTTAGTTCCTCCATATCAGCTTGAATCGGGAATGTAAAATTTTTCACTCCCTCGTATTCTTTATTACCTTTTGCTTTCGAATCGGGACTGTCCCTTTTCCCTTTAAACTCTAAAAATAATCGTATTACTTGTAATGTTTAATTTTGTCGGGAAACTATAAAATCGCTAACATTATAATTTTGTATTGTGGATTGTAATGCAAGTACTTGAATGGCAGCAGGAACGTGTTAATCTATTATAATTGTAAAACAGGAATTCAGTTGTTTACTAAAGGAAGTTTTCTTTAAACTTTAACCATGGCTCAATTTAACGTTCAGAAGTTTGCTGCGGATCCCTCTGCTGAGTTAGCTAGTATCCCAAATGCTAAGAAACTAGAGCTTCTTGAGTTAGCTAGTCATTTGTCAATTGCAACTAGGAGTAGTATGCGGAAGAATGAAATTCGCAACTTGATTCTTGAGCATTATATGCGTGTGGGTGAACTAGGCAGTGAAGCTAGACAGTATATAACTCGTGAACCAGCAGTACTAGCTCACGAGCAGCAGTTAGAATATGAGCGCATTTCCCTTGAACACGAGAAACTTGCAGTACAGAAATTAGAATCGGAGAGACAATTTGCGTGGTTGGAGAAACAAGCCGAAGAGAAAAGGTTAGAATCTGAAAGATTAGCGGAAGCTCGAAGGTTAGAATCTGAGAGATTAGCGGAAGCTCAAAGGTTAGAGTCAGAGAGACATATGTCGAAACTTAAATTAGAATTCGAGATAGAGAAAGCTAAACTTCAGTTAGCTTTAGATAGAGAGAAAGAAAAAATGAACTATGAATCTTCGTTAGCACTTAAATTTGAACAGGAAAAAGCAAAGCTTTCTAGAGAGAATAAGGAACATGAAATTTCGCTTTTGGAAGCTCAGGAGAAACCCTTTGATTTAGCAAAAAACATTAAATTGGTTCCCACATTTACAGATTATGATCCTGAAGATTATTTTAAGACTTTTGAAGAGACTGCCTTGCATTTGGATTGGCCACGCGAACAGTGGGTTTGGCTATTAAGGCCGAAATTAACTGGGAAAGCTGCGAAAGTTTGTAGACATCTCGAAAATACGACAGATTACCAGAATGTTAAACAAGCAATTTTGGATGCGTTTTCAATCTCTGTCGAGGGATATCGTCAGACCTTTCGTAACAAAACTAAGTTCACAACTCAAACCTATGTAGAATTCGCTTCGGAGAAATTAAGGGAGTTTAGGAAATGGGTAAAATCTGCTGCAGTAAATACTTTTGCTGAATTAGAGAATTTGGTTGTACTTGAAGAGTTTAAACGAAAGCTTCCTTTGAACATTATGATGTATTTAGAGGATAGGGAAGAAAAGACTTGTTAAAGGCAGCTTCTCTAGCAGACACTTACTCTTTAATACATAAATTTAGCAACAGTAAGAGAACCGACCAGAATGTAAAACCATTTCCAGCTAAAAACTCTGAAACTCTGACTGATATGGCAAAAGCGTCTAATGTTCGTTGTAGTTATTGTAAGAAAGACGGTCACACAATTAAAAACTGTCCAGATCCTAAATGTAAAACTTCTTTGCCTTTTCGGAACCCATTTAACCCTTTTCTTAACTTTAAAGGTAAAACGGATGGTCAGATTAAGCCTGTCTCCCATATCCATTCTGAAAAGCCTGTAAATCTATTTGATGATTTTACTTTTGATGGAACTGTAGCTTTGAACTCTGATGGGGATAAATATAAAGTCAGGATACTTCGGGACACGGGTGCTTCGCAAAGTTTACTATTGAGAAATGCTCTCCCTAATATTGAAGCTAACGTAACTAATGAACATGTTCTCGTGAAAGACCTTTCACAAATATCTAAAGTTCCCCTTGCTAATGTTCATCTTGATTGTCCTATAAAGAAGGGTAATGTGCTGGTAGGCATAAGAGATATTGAATTTCCAGTAAAAGGTGTAACTTTATTATTGGCTAATGACCTTGCAGGACGTTTGGTAGTTCCCAACGTCATTGTAATGGAAAAACCTGTAGGTGTAAACATTGAACCTGATCCTGATTGCTCTGTAAATCCTTCCTGTGTTGTCACTCGTAGCCAGAAATCTAGTTCGGATGAATCTAAAGTCACTTCTGTAAATTTTGAAGCACGAAATGTTATGAGTAGAGATAACCTTATTAAAGCTCAGAAGCACGATAACACTTTAAGTAAGCTTCATGACCAAGCAGTTTCTAGAAGTGAGATTAGCAAATCCCCATGTTTTTACTTTGAATCTGATTTGTTAATGAGGTTTTACCGTTCCCCTAAGAGATCTAGTGAAGACACATGGAGCGAAAAGCGACAAATTGTGCTGCTTCTTTCTGTTAGGAATTCTGTAATGGAAATAGCTCATGATGCCTATGGAGGACATTTAGGAATTCATAAGACGTATTGTAAGATTTTGAATAGTTTCTATTGGCCTAATATGAAAAAAGATGTAGCAGAATTTGTTCGCACTTGTCATGTATGTCAGATATCAGGAAAACCGAACCAGGTAATACCCAAGGCACCTTTACAACCGATCTTAGTCCCTGATGAACCTTTTAGTAAGATAATTATAGATAACGTTGGTCCTTTACCAAAAACCAAGAAAGGTAATAAATACTTGCCCACTTTAATATGTCCTACGACCCGATATCCTATTGCCATCCCTCTTCGTAACATTTCTGCTAAGAACATTGCTAATTCTTTACTGAAAGTTTTCACAAATTTTGGTATCCCAAAGGAAATACAAAGTGATAGAGGTTCGAATTTCACCAGTGACCTTTTTGCCCAGGTACTTAAAGAACTAAATATTAAACAAACTTTGTCTGCTGCCTATCACCCAGAGTCTCAGGGTGCCCTTGAGCGTTGGCATCAAACTTTTAAGAGTATGCTTAGGAAATTTTGTGTTGAGAGTCAACTTGAGTGGGATGAGGGCATTGATTTCCTTCTGTTTGCTATCAGGGAAGTTCCCCATGAGTCCCTTGGTTTTTCACCCTACGAGATGTTGTTTGGGAGGTCAGTTAGAGGACCGCTTTCAGTAATTAAAGAGGAATGGTTGAACACTCCTTCTGAGTCTAGCCAAACCATTCAACAATATATGAATAAACTTAAAAGCACATTAATGCAGGTTAGGAAAATTGCTGGGGAGAAATTAAGGGGTCAACAAATCTTAATGAAGAGAAACTATGACAAAGCTTGTAAAGTCAGAAAATTTAAACCTAATGACCTTGTGTTAGCCTACCTTCCTGTCCCTGGTTCCCCTCTTAAAGCTAAGTTTTGTGGGCCCTATCCCATCATAAAAAATGTTAACAATAATACCTACATTATCAAAACTCCAGATCGTAGAAAACTCACTCAGATCATTCATGTTAATTTACTTAAGGCTTATCACTCTAGGGAAACTGGAAATGGTTCCAGTGAGACGGTTGTTAATCTTAATTTTAAGGTAGAGACTCCAGGAGAGGATAATTCATTGGAAGACCTTATTGCTTCCTCCATGCCACAAACCAATACTGAGGTTCTAAATAACCTGGATCTATTCCTGAACCACCTCTCTCCTTGGCAGTCGCAAGACTTAAAGAATGTAATCTCTAGCCATTCAACTCTCTTTAATGATTTTCCCAGGAAAAGTGATTTGCTGCTTCATGACATCGAGCTGGTTCCTGGTACAGCACCCATTCGTCAGCAGTCCTATCGTGTGGGTCCTGAGAAGAAGAGCAAAATGAAGGAGGAAGTCGAATATCTTCTCCGGCATGGTCTAGCAAGACCGAGTAAATCGCCATGGGCTTCACCTTGCATCCTAATTCCAAAAGAGGACGGTAGCTACAGATTTTGTACAGACTATAGAAAGATTAACAATGTTACCATTAAAGATTCCTACCCTTTGCCACTCATTGATGATTTAATTGATTCAGTAGGACAAGCAAAGTTCGTAACGAAGATAGACCTCTTAAAGGGCTATTATCAGGTAGGATTAACTGAAAAAGCTAAGTTAATATCTGCTTTCATTACACCCTTTGGACTTTTTCAGTACGAGGTCATGCCTTTTGGCCTTACCAACGCCCCATCTACCTTTCAGCGCCTTGTAAACTTCATCATCCAAGATTTGGAAGGTGTTTATTGTTACCTTGATGATATAGTAGTCACTGGACAGACTTGGGAAGATCATGGGAATAGGCTCAAGTGTTTGTTCCGTAGGTTAGAAGAGGCTGGATTAACCATAAATCTTAAAAAATCTGTCTTTTGTAAAGCTACTGTTACCTACTTAGGCCACATTGTTGGGGATGGTAATGTTAGACCAAAAACTGCCATGTAGAAGCTGTTCTAGAGTACCCTGTTCCAACCACCAGAAAGTCCTTACAAAGATTCTTAGGGTTAGCCTCATACTACAGGAGATTTTGCAAGAACTTCTCTTCAGTTGCTGCCCCTTTAACATCCCTAACCAGTACCAAAGTTAAATTCAGTTGGAATGAAGAATGTCAATCCTCTTTCGAAGCCTTAAAGCTGTTTCTGATAAACAACCCTGTTCTTAAATCCCCCGATTTTAAAAAGCCTTTTATCCTTCAAATAGATGCTAGCGATGCGGGAGCTGGAGGGGTGCTACTCCAAGAGTCAGATGGTATACTTCACCCAGTCAGCTACACCTCCACTAAGTTCAAGCATCACCAGAAGTCCTACAGCACCATTGAGAAGGAAGCACTTGATTTGGTACTCGCCCTGCAAAAATATGAATGCTACTTACTAGGTGCTGCTGAGGTACTAGTCTTCACCGACCACAACCCCTTGACCTTCCTCGATAAGATGAAGTCCCACAACCAACGTCTACTACGCTGGTCCATTTATCTGCAGAAGTTCCCTTTACAGATCCGCCACATCAAGGGAACAGAGAACATCATGGCAGATGCCTTATCGCGACTGCCTCCTTAACATGATACCTCCTTCTCCAGTCTAGAGTATCGTCAGACTCTCCTCATTGGCCTCTTTTTCTACGAGCCACTCTGTTGGGCTCGTCTTCTAAGGGGGAGGTGTCACCCATCTGCCAGATTGGCATCTTAATTATGTATATAGTTGTAATCTTCTTTTATTGTGGGAATGTATACAGTTCTTTCCTGTACCTGTTTTTAACATCCTTGGCTGTGTCTTTAGTTATCCCGTTTTCAGAGTGCTTTGTTTTCCCCGCCTTCTTTTCAGTTTTCTTCGGACCACTTATTTCATGCATATTTAGTCTCACCTGGTCCTCTACTGTGATAAGTGTCCTATTGGAGTAGCTGTCTTCTTATTCCTCGGTTTTTGTAATGTATTAATGTTCTTTAATATAAGTCTTGAGTGAACCTTAGTGGAATTGGTAACGTGTTTTATATTTGAAATTTAGTATATTAAGGTTATTGATTTTGTTATTTGTGCGGTGCAGGATTGTTTGAGTGTTTTCTGGTTTATTTCGGTAAGAAAGAGATTAACGTAATTATGTAAACTGTTTCATTATTAAAGTGTTAAATTTTGTTCTGTTTTGAAATTAAACCTTTCATTAATTATTTTATGTGACCTATGGAATTTATTATTCTCTGAACCTTGGCCATAAAGTCGTCACAATATATATAATAAAAACAGGTACAGTTTTGGATAAAGGATCGAATGGAACACAATGAACTTCTTAAGACCTCGATCGTGTAAAACAGGCCTTTGATCATTCCGCTACTTAGTCCATCCGTACTGCGGCCCGATACTTCCAGCTACCATGTTCAACAGTGCACAAATTCCTAAGCAAGAACTTGCGATTGTACGCCTACAGAGTGCAATTTTTACAGGCACTCGAGCCAAACCATCATCATAAACCAAGACTAAAAGAGTTTCCAGTTAACATGCTTGAACGAATTTCTGTGGATAAAACGTTCCTCAACCGAGTTCGTTTTAGTGATGATGCTATCTGTCCTGTTCCAGGGAAACTGACCACTCATAATGTTATAATCTGAGGATTAGATAATTCCCATGTGACAGCAGAATTTCAGAGATAGTCCAAAGGTGAATGTGTGGTGTGTTATGTGCAATCGAATCATTGGTCACTATTGTTCAACAAGAAATAAAATATTTCAGTTGTTTACCTCGGGTGGATATGTGGCAGTATAACTAAATGACTTTCACCAACCATTATTTTCCAGAAATATGATGAACCAGCACACGGGGGGTTCCTAAATCAAACCTTTCCAGACCAGTGGATTATAAGGGATGGCTCAATTCTCTATCCACTTCGTTCACCAGATATCTCTCCACAGGACTTTTTTCTATTGGGTTATTTTAAAGATACCACGTATCGAACATAGATACAGGATACCTCTAATCTCACTCAAAATGTCAATGATGTAATTACCACCTTTGATGAGTCTATGCTACAACGAGCATGGCAAGAAATCGAATATGTTTCGTGCAAATAAAGGTGCTAATATAGATGTATATCAAATATATTAAAACACTTCAATCTATACTATTTATTTTATAATAATTTCCCCATATTTGGCTGTTCATTTGCTTGTGTAAAAAATATTCTGAATTGTTAAGTAATTTTATAGGCACCCTATAAATATACAGTATATACTGGTCGGAAACAGACGCTAATTATATATTAAAGTTACATTTTAAAAACAAACATGATTTAGATAGTTTTATCTGAACGTAAATGAAATCTCAAACAAGTATTTTCTAAGACGCATATTATCTTTTAGAAAAATATATATGCAGAATACGCTATAGACAAAGTTCTCAAAAATAAATATATTTCAGACAGCGTCACCTAAGACGCAGAGTATTAGATGAGAGCTGAAGTGACCGCCTTCCATCCTGCATGAATACGAAGGCATGTCAGATACGACTTTTCACCAGTAAGGTTTCTCTCTCTCTCTCTCTCTCTCTCTCTCTCTCTCTCTCTCTCTCTCTCTCTCTCTCTCTCTCTCTCTCTCTCTCTCGAGTCGAGAAAGCCCCTACTTGCAGTGAAAGATAGCATTGTAACTTGAGAAGATCACTTACCGTTTACAAGCACAATGAAGCA
>NC_090769.1:14274286-14284286 GCF_036898095.1 Palaemon carinicauda
ATAATAATAATAATAATAATAATAATAATAATAAAAATAATATCCAAAAATATGAATTGGGAATGTTCCTTTCTTTTATCACCCTCTAGTCTTTTATTCATATTACCACAAGTCTAAAGCCTTTACATTGTAAAGGGGAAGGAAAGACCCGGGTGGCAAATGTTATCTCGTTTGCTTGCATTAAATGCTCAAGGAATGAGAACAGTATTTCCTCGACCTCCTCTTGTCTTTTCTGGAGAGAGACCTGGACCTAGGTCATTTTATTCTGAAGAGAAGACTCAAACGCACGAACTCATTTTTATAAAATTAAAAAAATTAAATTAATATTATTATTATTATTAATGATAGTAGTAGTAGTAGTAGTAGTAGTAGTAGTAGTAGTAGTAGTAGTAGTAGTAGTTGTTGTTGTTGTTGTTGTTGTTGTTGTTAGCTACAACCCTAGTTGGAAAACCAGGATGCTATAAGCCCACGGGCTTCAATAAGGATAACAGCCCAGTGAGGAAAGGAAATAAAAAAAACTACAGGAGAAGATTAAGAACAATAATAACTTTAAAATAATGTAGTAGTAGTAGTAGTAGTAGTAGTAGTAGTAGTAGTAGTAGTAGTAGTAGTAGTAGTAGTTGATAAGCTACAAGCCTAGTTGGAAAAGCAAGATGTCATAAGGCCAAGGGTTCCAACAGGAAAAAGAGCCTGTGAGGAAAGGAAATAAGGAATAAAAACTACAAGAGAAGATGAAGAACTATAATAATATTAAAATGTAGTAGTAGTAGTAGTAGTAGTAGTAGTAGTAGTAGTAGTAGTAGTAGTAGTAGTAGTAGTAGTTGCTAAGCTACAAGCCTGGTTGGAAAAGCAGGATGTCATAAGGCCAAGGGCTCCAACAGGAAAAAGAGCCCTGTGAGGAAAGGAAATAAGGAATAAAAACTACAAGAGAGGATGAAGAACTATAATATTAAAATGTAGCAGTAGTAGTAGTAGTAGTAGTAGTAGTAGTAGTAGTAGTAGTAGTAGTAGTAGTAGTAGTAGTAGTTGCTAAGCTACAACCATAGTTGGAAAACCAGGATGCTATACGTCCAAGGGCTCCAACAGAGAAAATGGCCCAGTGAGGAAATAAAATAAGGGAAAAAAACTACAGAAGATTAAGCACAATAATAACTTTAAAATAATGTAGTAGTAGTAGTAGTAGTAGTAGTAGTAGTAGTAGTAGTAGTAGTAGTAGTAGTAGTAGTTGCTAAGCTACAACCCTAGTTGGAAAACCAGGATGCTATAAGCCCAAGGGCTCCAACAGAGAGAATGGCCCAGTGAGGAAATAAAATAAGGAAAAAAAACTAAAGGAGAAAATTAAGAACAATAATAACTTTAAAATAATGTAGTAGTAGTAGTAGTAGTAGTAGTAGTAGTAGTAGTAGTTGCTAAGCTACAAGCCTGGTTGGAAAAGCAGGATGCTATAAGCCCACGGGCTTCAATAGGGAAAAGAGCCCTGTGAGGAAAGGAAATAAGGAATGCAAACTACAAGAGAAGATAAAGAACTATAATAATATTAAAATAATGTAGAAGTAGTAGTAGTAGTAGTAGTAGTAGTAGTTAAGCTATATCCCTAGTTGGAAAAGCAGGATGCTAAAAGCCCAAAGGCTCCTACAGATAAAATAGTCCAGTGCGGAAAGGAAATAAGGAAAAAAATACAATAGAAGATTAAGAACAATAATAACAATAAAAAGATGTAGTAGTAGTAGTAGTAGTTGCTAAGCTACAAGCATAGTTGGAAAAGCAGGATGCTATAAGCCCAAGGGCTTCAATAGGGAAAACAGCCCAATGAGGAAAGGAAATAAGGAAAAAACTACGAGAGAAGATTAAGAATAATGTTAAAATGTATTAGTAGTAGTAGTAGTAGTAGCAGTAGTAGTAGTTGCTAAGCTACAAGTCTAGTTGGAAAAGCAGGATACTATAAGCCCAAGGGCTTCAATAAGGAAAACAGCCTAATGAGGAAAGGAAATAAGGAAAAAACTACGAGAGAAGATTAAGAATAATGTTAAAATGTAGTAGTAGTAGTAGTAGTAGTAGTAGTTGCTAAGCTACAAGCATAGTTGGAAAAGCAGGATGCTATAAGCCCAAGGGCTTCAATAGGGAAAACTGCCCAATGAGGAAAGGAAATAAGGAAAAAAACTACGAGAGAAGATTAAGAATAATGTTAAAATGTAGTAGTAGTAGTAGTAGTAGTAGTAGTAGTTGCTAAGCTACAAGCATAGTTGGAAAAGCAGGATGCTATAAGCCCAAGGGCTTCAATAGGGAAAACAGCCCAATGAGGAAAGGAAATAAGGAAAAAACTACGAGAGAAGATTAAGAATAATGTTAAAATGTATTAGTAGTAGTAGTAGTAGTAGTAGTAGTAGTTGCTAAGCTACAAGTCTAGTTGGAAAAGCAGGATGCTATAAGCCCAAGGGCTTCAATAAGGAAAACAGCCTAATGAGGAAAGGAAATAAGGAAAAAACTACGAGAGAAGATTAAGAATAATGTTAAAATGTAGTAGTAGTAGTAGTAGTTGCTAAGCTACAAGTCTAGTTGGAAAAGCAGGATGCTATAAGCCCAAGGGCTTCAATAGGGAAAACAGCCTAATGAGGAAAGGAAATAAGGAAAAAACTACGAGAGAAGATTAAGAATAATGTTAAAATGTAGTAGTAGTAGAAATACAAAGATCTAAATGCATCAATACCTGCCACTTGAAATGAGCTTGTATTATATTCAAAAGAAATAAAGAAAATTCTCAGACAATTACCATGAGCGATACAAAAATTGCTTTCTATGCGTGAACACCCCCCCAAAAATATAGCTAATATAACCTCCCAGGGTTATGGTGGCCAATGTGGTAACGTCCCTGACTGGTAAACACCTGACTGGGGTTTTAGTCCCTCTCAAAATCGTTAGTATTTTTGCTCGCTGCAACCTCACCATCCTTGTAAGTTAAGGAGGGGGGCAGGTTAGGGGGAGGCTATAGGTCTATCTGCTGCGTCATCAGCAGCCATTGCCTGGTCCTCCTTGGTTCAAGCTTGGGCACTGATCATATGTACAGTATATATGGTTAGTCTCTAGGGCATTGTCCCGCTTGATAGGGCAATGTCACTCTCCCTTGCTTCTGCCATTCATGAACGGCCTTTAAACATTTAAATACGGAATTTCTTTCCCCGTAAATAAACATCTGTTTACTTATCATCGCCCGAGAAACAGAAACAAATAAAAACAAGGTATTTGTTGTTGTCAAGAGGATTAACGAGAAATTCTTTCATAGCATAACCGGCATTAATTCATTTTCCCATCTTCATCGCAAGTGAACAGTAAAGTTATACACGTCACATGTGATAAGCTTCTCATATTCAAACCTTATGAATGAATTACAGTTAAGTTCATTACATAACATTACATTGCTGGCACTTACTCATACGTAAGCACACGATTTACAACACTCCGCTTGCCAGCCTACAACGTTTGCTTTGATCTCCGTAAAACTTTAAAGACTAAAGTGATAGTAGGCTTTACATTTCACCGATGTCCCATACTTTTTTTTTTTATTTTGGAAAGGTTATTTTACTTTGAAGCGAGGTAAACATTTAGGTCATTCTGTCTTCTACCGTCGGACAATCCACGGACATCTTGACCTTTTCAACCCATAGATAACAATCTCAAACAGACCGAAATCCTTCTTCCTCTCCATCAAGAAACCCCCAGAAAAATAATGTTCATAAATGTACAGAATAAACATTATCCTAAGAACCAAATTGAGATAACTGATCTAATTATCTCACCGCACACCACCGTGCGAGATCACTCGTATAGGACTTTCTTCTTGGGCCCAACTTAGGCCTTGCGACCAACGGTATGACGTCAGCACTGACGTCACAAGAAGGGCTAACACGTCACAGAGTTTCATCCGCCACCATCTGCCTCGGGTTGCCATTAGAATTTCTTAACCGTTATTATATGAGGAAAAATCATCCTTAATAATGCTATACATAAAGGTTAAAGTAACTGACGCCATGCAAAAGCTTCAGATGCGTAAGGCATAAAGATGTTTAGCAGTTAGAGAGAGAAACAGAGTGTACTGGGAAACGTGGCAACCTCCGCCATCAGTTGTCAGACTTCCCCCGGCGGAGTTCTTCCTAATCAATGCATGCAGGCTTAACGAACAGAAAGCGTTGTGTGTGTGTGTTTGTGTATGTGTTCTTTATGGGAAATATCTTTACAATATCGGGCCTGTCTCCGTGGCTTTCTTGTTGTTCTCTCGGCATCCTCTGAGCGCCTCTGCCTAGTTCAATAGTTTGCCTAAAGCTGCACGTATCTCCTACGATCTGTTTCCTAAAATCGGTTCGGAGATCAAAAGGTCTTCCAAGATTCAATTCATCTTATGATGCATGCAAGCTATGCCAATTATTTTAGTATTCCTATATTTCTAAACTATAAAGTAAGCAAAACACACATGTATCCTGCATCTCTTCCAAACTAATTGTATACCTAATATTATAATGTGATTTCATCAATAATATTACAAGGCAATTTTAGAACTGACAATTCGCAAGGATTCCTCTCTTGGACTCTAGTAAGCGTCCTGCTTTTCCTACTAGGGTTGTAGCTTAGCAAGTAATAATAATAATAATAATAATAATAATAATAATAATAATAATAATAATAATAATAATAATAATAATATAAAACTATCAATTTCTCTTATCGTTACCCTGGAAAATCGTGTAACAATAAGGTTAATTATCCGCATAGAAATATTAAAATCCTAAATAATTCCCTCTTACTATTAAAAAGAATAATTACAATAACTTCTTAAAATATACTTCCATTAACAAATATTTACTACGGAAAACAAAAATAAAAGAACAAATAACAGTATATACTTTAAAAATATTACTAGTATTTAATCATCATTTATCAGAACATTGCAATTCACCAATAAATTATCGAACAGCAAGTCCTCCCCCCTACCAATAAAAATTAACTATAATCCTGGCCGTAAACACTACGACTAAAAAACCTAAATGACTATATAACATAAATGCGTGTTTATTAATCAAATATGGCAAATGAGAACCGTAGGGTATTTCTTATTGCGAAAATGAATGATCGAAATATAGGCATCACTGACTCACTCCGAAAACCCCATGAAGATATAGGTATATCGATTCAACCATATATACATACTTACACACATACACATACACACACACACACACATATATATATATATATATATATATATATATATATATATATATATATATATATATATATGCGTATATATATATATATGCGTATATATATATATATATATATATATATATATATATATATATATATATATACATATATATATATATATATATATATATATATATATATATATATATATATATATATACATATATATATATATACAGTATATATATATACAGTATATATATATATATACAGTATATATATATATATATATATATATATATGTGTGTGTGTGTGTGTGTGTGTGTGTGTGTGTATGCCTGTTTCAACTGACTGGGATGAGAGTAGGGTCTCTAAACCCAAAACCTGTGCAGTGGTCCTTCCTGCGTTTATATTTTGACACTGAGTCGTGAATGAATTTCTGAGGATAAAGTTCCTCAGTATCAACTACTTCATGCACCTAAACGTAATGAGCATCACCAAGACATCCAATGACCTCCTCAGATATTAGGACCCTTGATTATTCATTCCTCAATCACGTTCCTTTCAGATCCTCCTTCTTCCTATTAGTGTCAAATTATACGTTTTTTGTTTTCTTCCAACTTGTGCTACTTCATTCTTTCCAAATTTAGTTTGAAAACATCCCTGACTATCGTTCTGCCGGACTCTGGTTCAAGACACGCTTAAGCTCGATAGTTAATTGTAGTGTCTGCAACCTCACCATCTTTGTGAGCAAAGGAGAGGGAGTTTGAGGGAGTCTATATGTCTACTTGCTTAGTCATCAGCAGCCCTTGCCTGGCCCTGCCTAGTAATAACTTGGGTGGAGAGGGCTTGGGCGCTGATCATATGTACACTGTATATATGATTAGTCTCTAGGGCATTGTCCTGCTAGGGAATTGCCACTGCCCTTGCCTCTGCTGTTCATGAACGACCTTTAAACATTTACACATTAAATGGCCAAACTATCTCAAAACACTCTAGTCCACCCTTTCGTGTATATCTTTATACATAGATTTTATGTGGATATGTTATAAAGTGAAACAGGCAGGTTAATGGACAATATGGTTTGTTCCCTTCAAATGTTTGGTTAGTATAAACGAATATAAACAGTAATTTACATTAATGTTTCACGTGAAAAACATTAACTGGCCAACTTCAGAAAAAGTTTGAACTAAACGTGTTCGCCTAGCATTCGCATGGCAGCAGATCGATCCCCGACCGGGACCGTGAATTTAAGGTGTTTACTGGGGAGGCCACTGCTGTGATTTGGTACCACAGTGGGGGGCTTAGGCATACTCGGCTGACGTTCTGGTGGGCATCTATTCTCATGAAACTGGAACTGAAACCAAATACCTATAAGCTTTAAAAGCAATCGCTTGAACATGGGTTCAAAAAAAAAAAAAAAAAAAAAAAAAAAAAAAAAAGTAATTTTAGCAATCATCTCTTGTGAAGCAAATGACAAACTGATTTGGTACTTGCCTATTTGTCGAGCAGGGTGATATTGTTTTATTTCAAAGTTTAAGTCAGTTATCAATTCAAGTTTGTTCTAAATTTAGTTTTAAACAATTTGTTCTTCAATTCAGTTCTTTTTCATACAGGATTGTTTTCCATATTAGAGCCTGAGAGTTCGTAGCATTCTGATCTTCAACCTAGAGGTGCAATCGGGTATTTTAATTTTAGGAAGAAAAATAATTTGGTATTTGTTACAAAATCAATTATTATTTCAATTTTGGGAAGAAAAATATGGCATTTGTTACAAAATAATTTTCAATTTCAATTTGGTGAAGAAAAATAATTTGTTATTTGTTACAAAATTATCTATAATTTTAATTTTGTGAAGAAAAATAATTTGGTATTTGTTACAAAATTATCTATAATTTTAATTTTGTGAAGAAAAATAATTTGGTATTTGTTACAAAATCATTTATAATTTCAATTTTGTGAAGAAAAATAATTTGGTATTTGTTACAAAATCATTTATTATTTCAATTTTGGGAAGAAAAATAATATGGTATTTACTACAAAATCATTTATTATTTCAATTTTGTGAATAAAAACATTATGGTATTTGTTACAAAATCATTTAGTTAAATTTTGTGAAGATAAATAATTTGCTATTTGTTACAAAATCATTATCTCAATTTTGGGAAGAAAAATAATTTGGTATATCAATTATAATTTCAATTTTGTGAAATAAAATAATATGGTATCTTTTACAAAATCATTTATCATACGATGCTAACATAACAACAGAAACCAGACCTGAGCTACAACGCCTTAACATCTGCAGCTTAAAAGAGATATAAGCCTTCCCTAAGAAACAATGAAGTCCTAAAACATCTTCCTCGTAAGATCGTCACGTAGCTTTTGTCTTTGTAACTTTTTGCATAAGTCCAATTTCCTCAGACCCCGTCCGGTAATTCTACTCCTCCCGCAGGCCATCAGCAGTGCCATTACCTTTATGACACTTATAACCTTCCTGCCTTCTTGACCTTCTTCGCCTCCGTGACCTTCCCACTCCTGCTTACTGACGCAACTATAACGGCGTCCATGTTTTTAACCCTTTTACCCCCAAATGACGTACTGGTAAATTTCACAAAACTCATCCTTTTACCACCATGGACGTACCGGTAAGTTCTTGCAAAAAAACTGCTATTTACAATTTTTTTTGCATATTTTTTTATAAATTTTTGAGAAACTTGAGGCATTTTCCAAGAGAATGAGACCAACCTGACCTCTCTATGGCAA
The DNA here is from genome assembly GCF_036898095.1 of Palaemon carinicauda. Taxonomy (NCBI): domain Eukaryota; kingdom Metazoa; phylum Arthropoda; class Malacostraca; order Decapoda; family Palaemonidae; genus Palaemon; species Palaemon carinicauda. The sequence goes on from NC_090769.1 coordinate 14,282,249, forward strand.
AAATTAAGGCTGGTAGAGCAATTTAAAAATATATATATATATTGTAAAATGTGCTTGAAAGAAATTAACCCCTGGGGGTTAAGGGTTGGACATTTCCAAATAGCCTGGGGGTAAAAGGGTTAAACGCCCCCACGAGGGTGCTTTTAAACAAGGATCATTCCCGTCTTTTAGTCAAGACACCATTATATTGATACTGAAGTTCTAAACTTGCAATATCCATTCGTTCGTGACCTGAATCATTAAAAGAATGCTCTCACGGACAACAACAAGAACCCTTTATCCGCGTTCTATAATAACGCATAACCTTCTGATGAAGCAATTTTGAAACTTTGCTCAGCGGCTCCTGCAATGCAGTAATATCTTCTACAACCCTATTATCTTACTTTCTTCAGGTCTCGTATCAATTCATATATCAATATTACCTTATACATTAACCTTCATTTTGGACTAATTCAATTGCCTATACTTTTTCCGTTGCTTCGAAACAACACTTCTCCCTACATAATTATATAAAAAAATCCTACTTAAGTATCGTGTAATACACTCATCTCCTCTATATAATAATGAACAAATGTCTGGAGATATATATGTATATATATATATATATATATATATATATATATATATATATATATATATATATATATATATATATATATATATATATATATATATATATATATACTGTAGAGAGGGGGTACCCCCGAGAGGTATGTACATTCGGAATCCACAACTGCCCTGCTGTAGTAAGAAAAAGAGAAGGGGTGGAATGGGTTGAATCTGCACGCGTATGAGTTTGTGCAAGCATATCTATCTGAATATTTAGCCGTCAATTTGACGGGTCACGCACACTAGTAACCTAATAGTCTTACGTCAAGCTGGCCGAACAGGACCACACGAGTTCCCATTCCCGATCCTATTCCAGAAAACTGAGTACATAATGAAATACCCTTCACAAAATTAGCTTTCTCTTCTTTCACGCTCCGCCATTTTTTCTCCTTTTCGAGGACAGCGTCTCTTAATTAATATTGCCAAAAGAAAAATGAAATCAAAATATGAAGGAAGGTTTTTATGGGGTGTAAATTTCTGATCACCTTTCTTTTTACCAATACCTAAAATAGGAGAATTATTTATCTTTGATGGTGATCTAGATGAAATATTTTTAATGATATATTTAAACATAAAAGCTCCATTTTTTTCTAAGCATCAAAAGAATTGTCAACGTCACACAGTTCATGTACACAATCATATGACAATAGAATACTAGATGGAGAATTTATTTATCTATCTATCTACAGTATATATATATATATATATATATATATATATATATATATATATATATATATATATATATATATATATATATATATATATATATATATATATATGTATATATATATATGTGTGTGTGTGTGTGTGTGTAGTATATATGTATGTATATATATATATATATATATATATATATATATATATAGAGAGAGAGAGAGAGAGAGAGAGAGAGAGAGAGAGAGAGAGAGAGAGAGATACATATACATATACATATACATATACATATACATATACATATATCTATATCTATATCTATATCTATATCTATATCTATATCTATATATATATATATATATATATATATATATATATATATATATATATATATATATATATATATCTTATATACATATATGGATATATAGATACAACAGTAACCAATAACAATCGCCTAATGCTTAATGAATTTCAAATAAAACGTAGATTTATTTACACCTAACCTCTATATAAATTACGTTCTGGAAGCTATTAAACCTAAACTTTAAAATTTAGCAAACTACTCAAAATGCAGAAACATATGTGATGAGAGACTAATTTATCTAAATTATAAATATACCCTTTATAAAAACTGCCATTTTCACTGGGCTGGAACTTCAGAAGTTACAATTCTTTTCAGCTGAACAAGTTGACAAAAGTCACATTTCATATTCTAAATGTTACTTATCTGTTTAATATTGGTATTTATCTTAACATACGTGTATATCTT
>NC_090769.1:14291786-14294286 GCF_036898095.1 Palaemon carinicauda
AAAAACAACCAATTCTAGTACCTGTAAGAGAAAAAACATTATATGAGAACAGTTCACTCCTACCCAAGAAAAATCAGTTTTTAAATGTTAAAACTAAAGCATTAAGATTTCAAATCATAATTGAGATGTGAGCATTATAAAAACTAAAACTTACATTCGTTTAAGTATAAGGGTTGATAAGATTCATGAATCTTGGCCATAAGCCCCATCCCTGGGAACGGGAAGGCCATTCTAGCACCATGGTGCAACTGGACATGGACACAAAGAGTGAAGAAAAAAAAAGTCTGGAACAGAAGTAAAAAGGGAGGCGAAAAGAGAGTGGACATTACGGGTAGAGGGAGATGCTGCAAACACCTTTATGTAATATATCTTTTCAGTTATTTAAGCTTTTACCTGAAAAAAAAGTCTCTAACGTAATTAAATCTGATTAAATAGTTTGATTGATCATCCTCCATAAGAAAGGGTCTTCAAACATTCGAATACCACAATGTTCAGCCTCCTCAGCACGAGTTACTCAATATATATGCGTAAGTACATTCCAATTGCGTACTCTCCTTAAATATTAATACCCATCAAAAGTAGAAGTTGAATTCTTTAAATGATTTTATCTTTATATAACATTTCATCGCTTATCATTTACATGCATCTGACGTTTCATGTTAAACTCGAAAGGCTTTCCTTCCCTCATGTAACGTGTCCACCTTTTATCAAGTGACTCGACAAATAATCCAAAATTGATATCCGAGTGCCATGTCAACGGAAATGGAAAAGGAAACTTATGTCCTCCAGATAAGTTAGAGAAATGAATTCTTGTGTCCATCACAATTCACAATTTTCACTTTTGACTACGAGTCATTTCCTCCTTAAATCACTCAGCTTCGAATCTTTAGGTCTTAAACCACCATTAATCCCAACAGATAGATAGATAGATAGATAGATAGATAGATACATATATATATATATATATATATATATATATATGTATATATATGTGTGTATATCTATATATACTGTATATACATATATATATATATATAATATATATATATATATATATATATATACAGTATATATATATATTATATATATAATATATATATATATATATATATATATATATATATATACATATATATATATACACACACACATATATATGTATATATATATATATATATATATATATATATATATTATATATATATATATATATATATATACAATATTCACATACAGTATATATATGCCCTTGATACACAGCTTCTCTCTAACGCAGTTCTCACTGAAGGCAATTGAATTTAAAATGGAAAACGTTGTTAAATCAATTATCCATAATCTTAAATGAACCATCATATATATATAAAAAATTAATAAAAGATAAAAAGTAATTAATAACCACGTGATGAATTGTTTGGCAATCTCAGTGTTGTAAGGTTTATGAGGATAGAGGAGAATCTGTAAAGAATATGCCAGACTTAGGTTTGTGTGTTTAGGCAAAGGGAAAATAACCGTAATTAGAGAGATGGATCCAATGTAGTACTGTCTGGCCAATCAAAGGACCCCCTTAACACTCTAGTGGTAGTATCTCAATGGATGGTTGGTGCCCTGGCCATCCTACTACTTGACGTCATTTAATAAATCCCTGGTCTATTTTTCAGGGGATTTTAGTGCTCACTTGAGTTATGAGCTCAAAAATACAGTGAAGTTTCACACCTCTGATATTTATATATATGAGATCGTTGGGAATGTGGTAATAGAATATATGTAAAGGAATAATCGTTGTTTCTCTAGCCAAAGGCTATACTTGAGAGGATTCCTGTAAGAAGCATCTTAATACCACTAATGCAATTGCTTTCAGCGAATAATCAAACACTCATATATATATATATATATATATATATATATATATATATATATATATATTATATATATATATATATATATATATATATATACATATATATATATCATATATATATATATATATATACATATATATATATATATATATATATATATATATATATATATATATATATATATGTATATATATTTATATATATATATATAAATATATATACATATATATATATATATATATATCTATATATATATATATATATATATATATATGAGTGTTTAATTATTCTCTGAAAGCAAGTGCACTTGCCTTCAGAGAATAATTAAACACTTATATATATATATATATATATTATATATATATATATATATATATACATATATATACATACATACATATACCAAGGCACTTCCCCCAATTTTGGGGGGGTAGCCGACATCAACAAATGAAACAAAAACAAAAAGGGGACCTCTACTTTCTACGTTCCTCCCAGCCTGACAAGGGACTCAACCGAGTTCAGCTGGTACTGCTAGGGTGCCACAGCCCACCCTCCCCCGTTATCCACCCCAGATGAAGCTTCATAATGCTGAATCCCCTACTGCTGCTACCTCCGCGGTCATCTATATATACACACACACA
>NC_090769.1:14299286-14321548 GCF_036898095.1 Palaemon carinicauda
ATATATATATATATATATATATATATATATATATATATATATATATATATATATATATATATATATATTATATATATATAAATATATATATATATATATATATATAATATATATATATATGTGTTATATATATATATATATATAATATATATATATATAATATATATATATTTATATATATATATATATCAAAACTGATTTTTATACCCATCCTGTTTTTCCAATTAGGGTTGTAGCATGGCTAGTAATAATAATAATTATAATAATAATAAAAATAATAATAATAAGAAGAAGAAGAAGAAGAAGAGAAGAAGAAGAAGAAGAAGAAGAAGAAGAAGAAAAAGAAGAAGAAGAAGGAGAATAACAACAACAACAACAACAACAACAACAACAACAACAACAACAACAACCAGCCTTATCCTTGAAAACCTAAAGGAAACACCTAACAGTTCCAAGTAGGAAATTAGATGAATATCCAGAGAAGCAAATAAGATGAACCTCGCTTCACAAGGATGAAGATCCTTTGGTCATTTCCCCTCTTCCAGTCAAAGCCTCAAAGAAGACCGGTAAATATATCATCACTCCTCTTCAGTACAATTACTCAATGAAGTGGATGAGACCAAACATCTTTCAAGAGGAAAAAGATCCCTTTCCGCGCTTCCTTTTCAATTGAATACATCAAAAGGGGTCATAGAAAAGGGATCAGAAGCAAATGCCCCTTTCTTTATATTCAATACAATCACAAAGAGAAAAAGTCGTGTATTTGAATTTTCCCAGCGAAGACCTTCCATGGGAGAGGGGAGGGAGCCCCTTCCATATCAATTTCCCCTTTTCCAAAAAGTAGATTACAGTAAGGTATTAAGTGCGCATCATTTTCTCCTCTATAAAAAAAAAAGCCACTCGGAGGAAAGCAGCTTAGGGAGAAATTTTTTTTCTTTCTTTTTTTCCAAAAGAAAAGTATTGTAGGAATTGACAAATTCCCAGGAAGGTCCTTCGTCTCAAGGAGGATATTGATTTTCTCACAAGTGACAGAGTTTCCCGTTATGAGGAGTAGGAGGAAGAAGAGGCCAAAGAGAAGGGGGAGAAGAAATGGAAGGGGGAAGATAGGCAGGAGGAGGAGGAGGAAGAGGAGGAGGTGGAGGAGGAGGAGGAGGAAGATGTGGTGGTGGAGGAGGGAGATTAAAAATAAGAAGAGGGTACGTTTGGAAAGAGTGTAACTGGGAAAATAATAATAAGAAAAAAAGAACTGAAGTGAAGGCCAATATCAAAAATGAAAGAAAACTTATGAAGACTCGAAGTTTGAACACGGTCCAAAAAATAGACGATTAGAAAGTAGAATAGAAAGGGAGAAGCACAGAAAATAAGGATGAGAGAAAAAGAGGATGCTAAAAGAAGGAAGAGTTACATCATGTCGAAATTACATGAAGCATGGTAAGGTTGATTGGGGATAAAGAAAAATGAAGCAAAGAAAAGGATAAAAGAAAAAAGAATACGTCGAAGAGAAGAAGATATGGAATAAGAAGGATAAGGAGAAACATATTAAAAATATAAGGAAATAGAAATTTTAAAATTACATTGAAAACAAAAGCTCAGAATGAAAAGGCAGAGTGTGGGATAAAAAGCATTGATAAGCATGATAAGTAAGTGTAGATAATGAGGAAAGGAGAACGAATGACGTAAGAATGTCATATAAGAGATAACTAAAAAGAGAAAGATGCATGCATTTAACACAAAGAAAAGAAAGCCAATGAAGAAGGACAACCATCCAGCAGCATGCAAAGAAACCAACACTGCTACACAACATGCAAGGAACGTAACACTGCCCCCCCCCCCCCCACCCCCCAAAAAAATACATCAGGCAATTATATCAAACAGCAACGAACTAAAAAAAAGTCATCTACGACACGCTAGAACGCTGGTTAAAACAAAACGCAACACGCAGTTACATCCAAAATGCAGCAATAAAAAATATGAATACATTGCACGCCACGCTTTGCAAGCAACTTAAAAGAATAAATGGTCAAGGTGCGAGGCGGACGAAGGTCGTGGGCGGGCAAAACAATCAATTGCCCATGACGAGCTAAATGCCAGGCAAGCCATAAACAAATTAGGCGGCCGTCACACGACGAATATCCGGTTCGCGGTGGAGAAATGTCCCTTTCCCTCGCCAATGAAATCTATCAGAGTAATCTAGCATTCGTGACGTCGTTATGAATAACGGATTTGCGAAATTATTCTTTATCGGGGGAGATCAACATTCGTAAGATCGTTATCATTATAAAGATGTAAATACGGAATTGAATTATTTAGCAGGATGGCGTAGCATGCGTGGTGTGAGATCTGATATCTTGATAAGGAGATATATGCTAAAATCATTTATTTGTTAATAATAAGAGGTGTATGACGTCAGAGTAAGCTATTATGTATGACGCCAGATCTGACATCATAATTGATAAGCAAACTTTAAATGCGGTTATCTATTAGCTTAATCTAAAGAACAACACGAATGGTGCATTACAAAATAATAAAAGCCACGTTCGTTCTTGTATCAGAATACTCTAACATATAAAACAAAACATACAATTTTATATTAATTTACTTAAATACGTAACTCAAGTTATTTATAAAACAACAGAGAATGAGAAAACTAGTTTCATCACTTCTGAGAATAATGGCATTTTTGAGGCCCCCTTAAAGTTTCTAGTCTCACTTTTCAAAAGAAATCTTATCAATAATGGACGCAAAGGTCATTGGCAGATCCTCCAAAGAACTCAGACCAACTGCACTTTCGCGTGGGAAAATAGGTCACGCAAGAAGGGGTTAACTTTGCATACTTGACCCACAATTGCATTTACCTATGAAGTCTATTGATGCTCCTGGTCTATATAACGCAACTGAATAAATATCTCACATATATAATTTTCATTCACTGTGATTAAAAGATGACTATTTTTTTCAAATATAGAGAAGGAATGGTGAAACTATATTTAGACGATATCAAGAAAAACAAGAAAATGTGTTTCTCATTAGACGCTTCAAATCACAAATTCCTCACATATATATTTTCATTCATTGTGATAAACAGATGACCATTTTTTTTCAATATAGAGAAGGAATGATGAAACTATATTTAGACAATATCAAGAAAAACAAGAAAATATGTTTCTCAGTAAAAGCTTCAAATCCCACATTCTTTTTAGAGATCATGCTCAATTCTGATTCAATACATAATGTCAACTATTTTAATGTATTCTCTTAACCTTTAGTCAATGATCTCTACTACGGTACAGACAGTATTTGGTTTATTCATACTTTAATGAAGGCCAAGGAAACTAGTGACGTACAAAACTTTTCTTTTACAAAGCCTGTAAAAATCCTAGTTTTGACAGATTTTTAACCAATTTTCGACTTGTAAAAAGATTAGAAAATTTAACAGTTTTCTTCATAAGATAAATAATAAGAATAGTAATAATAATGATAATTATTATTATTATTATTATTATTATTATTATTATTATTATTATTATTACTTGCTAAGCTACAACCCTAGTTGAAAAAGCAGGATGCTATAAGCCCAGGGGCCCCAACAGGGAAAATAGCCCAGTGAGGAAAGGAAACCAGGAAAAATAAAATATTTTAAGAACAGTAACAACATTAAAGTAAATATTTCCTATATAAACAACAAAAACTTTAACAAGACAAGAGGAAGAAAAATTCGATAGAATATTGGGCCCGAAAGACCCTCAACCATATTAATGAATAAACAGATATCCTAGACGAGTACTTTTCATGTTATCAACAAATGAAGTCACAGTTCATCTACAGAAATGTTAATCAAAATTCTACGGCTCACTTCTTGAAAATCTTTTATACGTCATCGCTATGTTCATTATTATTTCCTTATATTAAATAATTATTGAAACGATAAACTACTGTTTGGTATTTAACAAATGGTAAACTTCCAATACCTTTTACCCCATTTTCCTAAACTATTAAAAATCCCTATATATTCTAAAACTGCGAACTCTTCTTGGCATATTAAAAAGTACCATTTATGAGGCCAGAAGAAAGTGGAACTTACAACTCAAACCACCAACCAGCGCCCCCCCCCCCAAAATATATATTTATATATATATATATATATTATATATATATATATATATATATATATATATATATATATATATATATATATATATATATATATATATATATAATGTACATCTTTCCTGGATTTCAATTCTTAGTAAAGCAAATACGAAAGAACATGTTACTTACCCTGGAAATCTAAGCAAAAGCATGCAAGTCTATTTCTCAATTACTTCTGACCCTTCAAAATAGGTTGGCATACATAATGGATTTCTATATCTTGGCCATATAGCCTAACAATGTGTACAACTTGAAGTGAAGTGCTAAGATCATTTAGTTATATCCCACACCTTGAGATACCCTGGAAGGTGTAATATCAGACCTAGCCCACTTCCCGCTACCCCTCCATCGTATACATTACATTTACTTGTGGATTCTTTTGCTTAATGGAAAATGACTGACTGGTTTTGCATCATCATGAATGAAGGAAAATGAATTATTATATTACTTGTATATCCTTAATGAAAATTCGTTATGTATATACTACACGCACACAAATCCTCTACATAATTATTCATCGAGTGTAAAAATATACCAAGTTCAAAACAAAACATATTGTTTTTAATATTTTTTTTACTATTGTTCCTAGAATTTTACCGATAGAAAAAGAGCTAAACTAAGGATTGTAATTTACCTAATATTTCAATACATCTTTCTTTTTTTATAAAGAATAATGATGCCTAAATACAGCCAATACTCGGGAATGGAAAAAAAATTTAATCCTATATTAAATTCTGGAATATCACAGGTATGAATTTTGAGCAATTCATGATATTATGCCTGCATATACTGTATGTATATATATATATATATATATATATATATATATATATATATATATATATATATATATATATATATATATATAAAGCATCTGTTACAGTATAATGAGTCGCTAAAAATTACTTATATATACATATATATATATATATATATATATATATATATATATATATATATATATATATATATATATATACAGTACTGCATACGGTGCATACCTTATAATGCAATTTCAAAGAGTAAATGCCCATCTACCACTAGGCGCAAACCAACCTCACTTCTATTTAAACTCCCAAACGCAGAAACGCAAGCTGTTTTCCCAGTACACCCTTAAAACACACACACACACACACACAACACAACACAACACACACACACACACAACACACACTTGAAAGCAAATGCGTCTGCATTGTAATATACCCATTATGGACGAAGAACAACACATTTGTAATGAAGAAAAAAAAAACAATACAATCACTTAAAAGCAAATCCTAACAATGAGTGATTCTCTCTCTCTCTCTCTCTCTCTCTCTCTCTCTCTCTCTCTCTCTCTCTCTCTCTCTCTCTCTCTGGAGCTTTTACCATCATTGTCAAGAGACACCGAGGACACAATGGCTGAAGACGAAGACCGCTTTCGATACAGCCACTTGAAAAAGAGTGAAATGAACTGGCCCAGGGACGTCACACCGGGAGGCTTCCATTTGTCTGCTGGGCTCTCAAAATGATGTTTACTGGTGCTGCGTCTTCCGGAGTGAATCACTGTTTGTCATATAAATATATAAATAAATCTAATTAAATATATATATATATATATATATATATATATATATATATATATATATATATATATATATATATATATATATATATATATGTATATGTATATATACACGTGTGTGTGTGTGTAGTAATCATGAGAGCTTACACGTGATGAGCATAAAATATGTATTATAGCCTCGAAATTTTCCTTTCGTGACTATAATACACACACACACACACACACACACACACACACACACACACACACATATATATATATATATATATATATATATATATATATATATATATATATATATATATATATATAGATAGATAGATAGATAGATAGATAGATAGATAGATATAGATGGATAGATATAGATATATATAAATTATATATATATATATATATATATATATATATATATATATATATATATATATATATATATATATAGTATGTATAGACAGAGAGATATACGAAAAGCACTCCTAAAACTCCACTACTACTACCACCGCGCGTAAAGCAATAAAACAAGCTTCACAACTGGACACAAAAGAAATAAAAAAGAGAAGTATGTGGAAAAGTAAGTGAGCAAAAACAGTCGTTAACACATTGAAAACTCGAAACGGCTCTTTTGCTGCCAACAGCTAAGAGTTTACATCATTCTGGGAGCGACTTCCTTGAACTTCTCTAAATATTCCAGAATTCTGCCTAAAGTTATGGCTCTGACGTCATCAACAGCAATGGCGTGTTTGGTAAACAGAAGGAAGCAGTTTATTCTCTCTCTCTCTCTCTCTCTCTCTCTCTCTCTCTCTCTCTCTCTCTCTCTCTCTCTCTCTCTCTCTCTCTCTCTCGAGCATACTCACAATATCTGGACTGTTCATGTCCGATGTACTTTTGAAATATTTACTTGGATTTGGAGTCTTGGTACAAGTGAAAAACTATATAAAAAAAAATAGCAATAAAAAGGGGAAGACTGAAACCGTGGTGCGTCTTAATACTGTTTTGGATTATTCGTGAATTATCTTGAAAACAAAAACTACCTTTGGTTTTTAATTCCCCCCCCCCCTCTCCCAAGATATGAAAGTCTCTTAGTTTTATGTACTGAATTTACGAGTTCTTTTCTATTACCCTTCAAAAAATAAGTATTAAAATCTATTCCCTATCCCCAATAAGCTATTTCCTAATGACCCCCAACTTGTTTTCCAAAAAGATTGTCTTAAAAAAATTTGATAACGCCTATCTATACTTATTCCTTTATTCTTATCGTAATTTTTGCAGAAAGATTCGATAGCGCATTTTTAAACTGAATTTTAATATTGCATATTAACACACAATATCAAATATCTTTCTTTACTTTCTTCTACTGTAAAAAATTGAAATGGCATGGACCCTTTCCTTTGATATAATGGAGGTCTGAAATCTTAGAAGTTAGGAACCTCTCTTCGGGGTATTAAAGGAGAAAGTTGGAAATTCAATATCATCAGGGGCTCAACAGCGAAGAATTCAATTACGTATAATAATCTAGGCTTAAAATAAAGTTATTGTCACTACCATAAAACATTGTGGTGGCCAGGTGGTAGCTTCCTTGTCTGGTGATTGCCAGACTGGGGTTCGAGTCCCGCTCAAACTTGTTTTGTTACTCTGGTCGCTGCAACCTCACCATCCTTGTGAGCTAAGAATGGGGCGTTTGGGGGAGCCTATAGGTCTATCTACTGAATCATCAGCAGCCATTGCCTGGCCTTCCTTGGTCCTAGCTTGGATGGAGAGGGGGCTTGGGCACTGATCACATGTAATATGGTCAATCTCTAGGGCATTATCTTGCTTGATAGGGTAATGTCCACAGCCATTCATGAGCGGCCTTTAAACCATCACTTGCCCTAATTTGTCGATGACCTACCTTGCTACTGTATTTCCTCATCAAAGGTCTATCAAGGCAATAACAATTTTGTTCATTAATTAGTACATTGACCATGTTGACGCTACCTGTTGTCTGTTAAAGTTTATAGAAAGTGTATTAGGACTCATATTGCTCATCCTTATTGTATATAATTACATGGAAAAAATACCCAGTAATGGAATCACCACAAAAGGCCATACAATCAGCAATAGTCTGCTCGTATGCATTTGAACAATCTCTCCGGGATTGTAATCATATTTGAATTTTTATTTCGAACTAAGTTATACCTTACACAAGTCAAATGAGCCCGTCTTCTTTTCTGGTAGATTTTATTCTATATCTTATGGATTATTAAGTTTACTTGATCATTTAAAGTATTAAAGGTTTAAAAACTGTTCATGAATGGGAGAAGCAAGGGACAGTGACATTGCCCTAGCAAGCCGGACAATGACATAGAGATTGGCCATATATACATATGATCAGCTTTCAAGCCCCTCTTCACCCAAGCTAGGACAAGGGTAGGATAGACATTGGCTTTTGATGACTCAGCAGGTAGACCCAAGGGCTCCCCCAAAACGACCCATCCTTGGCTCACTAGAATGGTGAGGTTACAGACACTAAAGAAACTATCGAGTTTGAGCGGGACTTGAACCCCAGTCTGGCGAGTGTCAGGTAGGGACGCTTCCAATTATTTTCTCATACAGTATATGTCCCTTTCATCTCGCCAGGTCTTTATCTTAGGAACTTTCTTTAACATATCAAAATTTGTTTTGAGATTATTCAATTCTATGCCGAGTGATTTACACTGGAATAAGTTCAGTTAGTAAAGAATTTCTCTCTCTTAATTACATAACTAACAGTCTATTCAAAATATCCTGGTAGCATGATAAGCAAAATAATGTTAAAAATTAATCGACATTTTGTTACATTATCAAGGAAAAAAAATTTCAAAGAAAATTCTTCAAGACATGAAAACTACAATTTCTACATTATTAAGGCATTTGTGTAGCTATAGAAGTGAGTGGTATATTCCTCGGCTAGAATTTTCACCTTTCTTATTTTATGAACCACAGCAACTATTTAGAAATTATTTCATTTATAAAAGTATTCACGATCTATGTATGTATTGTGCACAGTTCCTGTTTGATGCTTCCAGAACTGCGGTGACCCTCCCGGTGGATCATTTGTTTACATGTAGCAGGATCCATATGTTTCGGTATGATTCTAGAATGTTTCCTATGTCTATGTATATGTAAATAACTGTAAATTACTTCAGTTCTCCTATGTTAAGTCATTCAACCAGTCAGTTAGCTGTATCTACTTAATGTTCTTTATATTTGCTAATATATCATAGAAGTCTGTTTCTACCAAGATAATATAAGCCATCTGATAATCAATATATAATTGTATGTGTCATTTCTACATTGCCTACCGCTCGAGCCATTAACCCAATTTATTACTAATGTGGCAGCGAAATGGAAATTCGATTCACCCAAGTCTACATAAAAGATTGCTGACTTTTCAGAGTCTGGAACTGCAACTATTGCAGTGAGCGCTTGAACGACAGTGACTATGATCTGCTGATCTCATATATTCATCGCTGTATATTAAGGGAAATTAATTCTATTTTTCCTTAGGATGAGAAATAGAAGTAAGCAAATTTTCTAAAATAAATATAAAAAGTTTGGAAGAGTAAAGAAAACACGTTTCTCGATAGTCATGACCTTAATTTAAGCAAAAGTTATAAGAAATGGCATGGCTTGTTAGATGTTTATTTGGTTGTGTCTAGCATGTCTGCGAAGAGCAAAGCTGTCTACCGAGCAAGTGTCTCATACCATGCAGGAAACAATATTATTTTGGTGTCCAAACACTATCCTTGGAAAAAGGAAGATGGAATTGCTATAGACAGAGGAAGAAAGGAAGGAGCCAGATAATTTATTGCTCATGATTGAAGAGTATTGTAACCCAATCAGTCTGAGAATGTCATGTTACACCGAGCAAGTGTTTCATACCATGCAGGAAACAATATTATTTTGGAGTCCAGACACTATCCTTGGAAAAAAGAAGATGGAATTGCTATAGACAGAGGAAGAAAGGAAGGAGCCACATAATTTATTGCTCATGATTGAAGAGTATTGTAACCCCATCAGTCTGAGAATGTCACGTTACACCGTTTTCAATAGGGTGTTGTCTCCTTTGATCCTTTTCCTACTGAACTGAGATATAATCGATGCCATGTAACTACAGTGCATCTGACTAACTGATTTGTGGCAAGATTGTATCCTTCACGAGAAGCAAACTCCAATTGTTGCTGCTTCAGAAATCAAACTTAGATTTAAAAAGGCTTGCAATATTTGCAGAGTATATGAGCAATCGTTGATTCATGTATAGGAATTAAGTGGTGGAATTGGCTTGCAATACTTGCAGAGTATATGAGCAATCGTTGATTCGTGTATAGGAATTAAGTGGTGGAATTGGAAAATCTATTGAGAAAGTGGTCAAAGGTTGGCAAAGGAGCAAATTATAAAATGAAGAGCAGAAGAACACAAGAGAAGAATGCAGTAAAGTCACAAAATGAAAAGATGGTAAAAGGCTGAAAATTTTGCAGACGAAGCCATGCTTTTGGCAAGGATAGCTGTTCTGCATATGGCCAAGCATGCATAATCTGCCATAAAAAAAGAGCACTTTGCTGTAAATTGTAAAGCCCCAAAGGAACAGACTGTAGTGAATGAAAATGAAAGCAACGAGAAAAAGTGGCTGACCAAAGTGAAATGAAATGGTGACTCAAGATCGTAGTAACATAGAGAATCAATGACCGCCACGTCGAATTTTTGCTTGACCACATTGCAATGGTAAACTGTATTATAACACACAAGATACATCCACAAACGCACAGTGAAGAAAAATACATAGAATCTCTACATTTGGAAAAATATATAAGAAAAGTGCTATGGAGAGGTACAACTCCTGGTTTAAAGGCCGGTCAGGAATGGCAGAGGCAAGGGATAGTAACATTGCCCTAGCAAGCAGTACAATGCCGTAGAGACTGGCCATATATCATACAATCAGCGCCCAAGCCCCCTTTCCACCCAAGCTAGGACCAAGGAGAGCCAGGAAATGGCTGCTGATGACTCAGCAGGTAGACCTATGAAGTCTCCAAAATCCGCTACCCTTAGCTCACAAGGATGATAAGAGTGCAGACACTAAAGTAACTAACGTGTTTGAGAGGGACTCGAACCCCATCTGGCGATCACCAGGCAGAAACGTTACCAGTAGGACCACAACAACCCTAACTAATCCTAGGACTAGGGAAGATTATCCAGTGTTATCACCTGTAATCAGTCACTGATAAGGAAACCTGTAAGAAAATGGGCTTTGTGAGAATAAAGGAAGAAAAATTCCAGGTTGCTATTGTCAAAGCAAGTGACAAACTAGGGGATCTTGGAGAAGTGATTTTGACTGTCAACCAAACAGTGACCTCAAAGGTACTGACATACATGCATTTCCCTATTTCTTTACAAAATCCTAGTTCCAGTAGAGGAACCGAAATGGCAGCTGCTAAATGGGAAAATAAGAGTTTGCGTTGACCCTTAACCACTGTACCTGTATACAGCTCTATAACGAGAATACTACCAACTACCGACTTTCGACGATGTTCTACCAAAGATATTAAATGCAAAGATTTTAAGCAAAGTAGATGTAAAAGAAGCATTTTGGCACGTAAAACTTGATGATGAATCCTCAAACACCTGGGGGAAGATTTCGATGGACAAGGCTTCCATATGGTTTAAAAGTATTGAGCGAGATATTTCAAAAGAAACTTCCTCATGCACTTGTCGATTTGGAAGGTGTTGCCTGAGTAGCTGAGGATATTGTTGTGCTCGTTAGTGGAAGCACCAATGAAGAAGATGAAAAGGATAATGCAGTGAACCTTGACAACCTACTACAACGATGAAAGGAGATACACATTATCCTGAACCATGAGAAAATGCAACTGAAGCAGAGTGAAATTAAACTTCTTGGGCACAGATTGACAAAGGACGATATTAAGGCAAGCAAGGAAAAAATTTAGGCAATTAGAGAAATGTCGAATCTAGAAGATATCACCGGAGTTCTTCGTCTCTATGGTATGGTACAGTATTTACATCATTGCATTCGGAACCTTGCTGAGGACCTAGAGCTGATCCATAAGTTGCAAAGGAACAACTCTGATTTTGTCTGGTCTGAAGAATGTGACCAAGCGTTCAAGCAATTAAAATATGGGCAACTCACCTGTACTTCCAATTTATAATCCTGTCAAGGAACTGGTTCTCCAAGTAAATAGTTCAGAGAAAGGCCTAGGAAATGTACTACTCCAGGAATGAAGGCCAATACAATATGCTTGAAGAAATCTCAGATCGAATGAACATGAATGGTCTCAACTCCAAAAAGAAACTCTGGCAATAATATTCGGGTTAGAGAAGTTTTATCAGTATACCTTCTGAAAAAAGGTGATAATCCACAATGACCATAAACCACTTTAAGTTATTTTGTTAAAACCACTGAATTAGGCAACCAAGCAAGTTCAATCACTGATAAGGAGGATTTCTGCTATGATTATGAGTTTGTACGGAGGAGAGGAGAGAAGTTATATCTAGCAGATATGGTACGTCGAACTTACTTCGAATTGCAGGGTAATACGCCAGATCCAAGAATTTGCTAATTTGTACCTCAAGACGTAGCAGACAAGAGAATAGAAGAAATCCAGGAGGTAGCTGTAAATGATTCATTCTCTCAATAAATAATAGATTATATCCTACATGGTTGGCCTGAGTTCAGACATGAAGTACCAGATGAAGCCAAAACTTTTCAAGACACATTAGCATATGAAAATATGATATATAAAGGAGAAAGGGTCTTTGTACCAAAACTTCATCGTCCAGTGAATGAAAAGCTACTGCATACTTCTCACAATAACCCCAGAAACAATGATGAGGCAAGCAGAGAAACCGATTATTAGCCTGGAATGCTCAAAGAAGTTAAAACGATGGTAAATGAATGTCAAAATTGTCAAGACCTAAAGCCAGCCAACAGGAAATAGCCACTCATCATATGATTTAGCAAGCCAACCCAGGGAGAAGATTGAATGCAAATGCATAATGAGAAAACAAATAATCAAATTAAGGTATGATATTTTTCCAAGTTGTTTGTTGATGTTTCTCATGCCTCGATGCCTACCTTTTGTTATTGTTACGTTTGTATGTTGTTTCCACTTAACCTGACTCCTTCCCATTGCGCACTGTGATAATTTTCATCTACAGATGCAGTAATTCCCCCCACTGAACACAATGCTCTAATGAGAATGCAGTAACTGTAGAAAATGCATTACAGTACTATTGGCTAGTGGTTTATAGAGCCTTTCAAAGAAGAGTTTCAAGACCAAGACCTGTTTACGCGATGCACTATACCTGTTAAAAAATGAGCTTCAGTGGTTCATTTCAAATAAGAAAAACATCAATTCTTCATTTCAGTCATGAGTCTCATGATTGACAATTGAGAGGGTTGTAAACTGACCCAGTTCAATACTTGTCTTATTTTACGTAATAATTCCGAAACTTTGACGGTTTTACTTAACCATAGAGTTCTTCCAAGAGATATTAAGTGTCTTAAATATGTTAATTTACCAAGCCAAAGTCCGTAAGCCTAAAATACTTGTACTGTAATTTGGGGTTTCCCCCAGCCCCAGTAGTTCGGATGCTATTGCTATCCTTCACCCGGAAACATCAGACTCACACTTACCAGAACAGAGGAGCAGTGATATTATGTTTATTTAGCGAGCAAAGCCCACCACGGCAGAGCGTAAACCATTAGAGAGACACGATGCGATTTATAGGTAATTATGATCCCTTAATAGTGACCCAGGTGATTGGTGTGCGCAGAACATCCATGTTTTGCTTGCCACAACATAGGAGCAGTAATACTATGTTTATTTAGTGAGCTAAGATAACCACGGCCATGCAAAAGCCATTAGTGGGACAGCAAGTCACAATGCTTGTGATCAGACCCTGTTAGTGTTAAAAATTCAGAAAACAATCCTCGGGAGAAAACGGGACTCGAGAGAAAACAGTACTCGATAAAGGTACCTCTGGTGCATTTACTCCGCATGTATTATTTTACTCTTATTTTTGCATGAAAAGAAATTTTTCTTTATTTTTGAAGTTATTTTCTTGGGTCCTACTGTTATTATCTTCTGTGAATCGTTAGTTTTCATTTCATCCCACCCAAAATCCCGATTCCCATTACTGTTGAGGTATGTAGGGTGGTGGTAATCTGAAAACGATACTTTTGCGAAGATAATAACATCAAAATACAATCAAACAAGAAAACATATAATTAAAAAAACAACTAATGCAAAATTAGCAGGGTAGGAGACTACCGAAATTTTACCCTAAGTTCCCTATGTCTGTATAAGGTTGATAACTGTGAATGCCCTCAGTTCTGCTCTTTTTAGTCATTCAACCAGTCAGTAAGTTGTATCCACACAGTGCTCTCATTATAACGGCTGATATATTATAGAAGACCGTGTCTTTAAAGATATAATAAACCACCTGATAATTAATCTAGAATTGTGGTGTCATTTCTACTTTGCCTACCACTCATGCCAATAATCACCACTTATTGACAAATAACATACATTTTCCTTCAATTCAAAAGTATAAAAAGGGCATTTGGGTTTAGTCAGCACTTTCCACTAAGCCTGTGCATAGACTAATGGTTAACCGGTAAATATTTAGGCTACCTTCAAAACAGTAAAATTATATTTACGGACGGGGAGACATTTCGAACAGAAAATATATGTTTTCCTGTATTAAATAACGTGATCTAACAGAATTTGACTTTCATTTCACCCGCAAACAAACTGAACAACCAGTTTGAATACTTCGTTCTTCACTACACACTCACTAAAACTGGTATAATTGAAATGAAGTCAAATTCAGTGAAATCACATAATTTACTACAGGAAAACATATATTTTCTGTTCAAAATGTTTCACCCTAAATTTAATGATACCTGCCTTGCCGTGCGCTCGCGAGAAAATAAGAACATCAAGCTCAGTATGTATTGATAGGCGGAAATGTTGAGCTGCGCACGCTAACATCAAAGATTGATCATTATTTTTTTTATAATTATTAACAGAATATTTTGTTTAGAATAACTAATGGTTCTTGCTTCGCCGTGAGCTCGTTTCGCTCGCAAAAAAAAAAGAATCATCAAGCTCCTAAGTACTGGCAAGGGGTACATGCTGATCTGCGCACGCCCACCCCAACTGGTTCCGATTTCTTGGTAATTATTTGACAGATTTTTGTAAATCTAAAAATCACAGACCTTAAAATTCAATAAAAACATATCAATGACTTACTTTATAATCGGACCGTCAAAAGTGGTTCTCTTCCCTGTAAGATAACCAAGAACGACTCGTCGGGCACTGTAATTTTTGCGGAATGACTATGCGCTTTAAGAGAGGTGTTATCTACACTTGGTGACACACATTTAAAGGATTTGGAAAGGACTGAAGGGATGAACTTGAAGTGACAGCAAAGGAAAGGGGAAATATAACCACCCTATATAATTTTCCATACGTACGGTTACGTGATTGGTTAACGGAAACATCGGTGTAAAAGTATGGCGTCTGTAAAGTAAATCTAAAGGGTAAACTCGTTCAGAGCAAGTATTTGCTATGTGAAAACTTAATGTAATACGGTAATAACAAAAAAAAAAAAAAAAGAAATGACGAACAATTGCTAAGTTAAAGTGAAGGAAAGAATAAATAATATTTTATGGGAATACTGTACATTAAAATGTTGTCATAATGGAGGAAACAACTTTAAACTTCATAAAATGAGAAATATACACATGGGTATTGCATCAACGAATACATACAAACGGTATTAGGAGCATTAAGTCTCGTAGAATATTTGAACGTCATGGGTAAAAAGAAATGTGTATACGTGGGTACTGCAACAACGAATACATACATACGATATTAGAAGGGTCAAATACTTGAATGTCGCGGGTAAAAATGGGGAGGGCTTTTAAAAAAACCCAGTAATCCTGATGGTCTAATTAAATGGGGGGGCGGGGTTTATGCACAGAAATTCTAAAACTGGTTAACACGTATGTAACCACGAACGAATGGGAGTAAATACAACCACTTCGTAGAATATCTACAAACCAATGAAAAATATACTAGTAGTATAGGATATAAATAATTTGTGCAGTTTTCCATGGATTTATTATATGTCCAAGAAAAATAATGTATAGAGATGAAAAGGTTTTTTACCATTGTATACCGTTTTCCTCGTATGTTTTCCCCGCACAAAACCCAGGTTCCCACTGGGGGGTCCCCAATTATTAATGGATATATATATATATATATATATATATATATATATATATATATATATATATATATATATATATATATATGTATATATATACATATATGTATATATATACATATATGTATATATATACATATATGTATATATATACATATATGTATATATACATATATATATATATATATATATATATATATATATATATATATATATATATATATATTATCATTTATTTGTGGTGAAAATAATTGTCATTTCCGAAGAAAACGGGAGTTTTTCTTAAGAATAAAGCTGTTTTAAGTCGGAAACATTTTCCCGTCTGTAACTATAATAAAACCTTCAAACCTTCACTCGTAAACATCGAAAACTTAACCTAACACAGGATAAGATGCAGTGCTCACTACAACCACCTTGTCTAACCTAAGCTAACTAACCTGTATGTCATCATTATCTTACTCATCGTAGTATCTTTGACCTGTTTAGGTAAAATAATACCAAAGGTTTACTAATTTCAGTCCTGTGTAACCTTACAAGCACTTTAATTTTAGTACATATTGCTAAATTTTCAGTGTAGGACAATTTTGTTTTCATAGCATATAATAAAATGTCAAATAATGGAAAATTCAGCCAAATATATCACTTAAAAAGAACTAATATTATTTTAAAATAAAATCAATACATAATCGTTGCCTGTGTTTTACCCCTTCCACTCTAATTCAGAATATGGAATTAAATGTCAAGTATAGACTTACCTTTTGTTTAGAGCAGGTATTTATTGGTTTTCTTATTTTAGACACGTCTCTTAAATTTCCCTTAACGCACAATATTTATATTTACACATCAAATTCGTGTGCACGATAAAAGAATGTCTTCTACACATCACTATACGATGATAAACTCTGTATAGCAACATGAAACAGATTGCAAATGAGATTATTTCGACTGAATTATCGTACATGAGCCTTAAAATTGTCGTTTTTCAACCAAAATTATCGTACACCGATTCAATATAATTATTAGGGTGTTACATGATTGACTTATTTCAAAAGATTTTAGTATAATTGTTTAATTAAAAACACACACACCTACATTGTTTATACCTTAGGTATGTATCGTACATCGTACCGGACCCAAAATAATCGTACACGTACTATAATTATCGTACGAATGGCAACCCTGCTAGTTACTGTGAAACAAGGCTCCCAAGCTCACTGGAACGGTACAATGTCAGCATGAATTCAGAAACTGTGACTTCCTCTCTCATCTCGAGAGATAATATTCTGCAGAACATAATCAAAATAGTTCATCATATGGATTTAGTAATAATAATTAATCTTCATAAACTTTACAGTCTATTCATGGTTTCTGTCATATATTTTCTAGGCTTACATTTATAATTATTACGCTGAAGCCAAAATCATATACCTGAACATTATCAACGTATATACAGCTTAACTTTAAGCAATAGGACTTTACTCATATTAATTTTAAAGAACATTTTAGGTAAAAAACACTTATTTAAAAATTACATTCTCACTAAAAATGTTTTTTACTATTTTATTCTATTTTAAACTTAATTGAAATTTTAATTGAATATAATCATGTGGGTGTAACCAGGAAAAACTTTTTGTATACTTGGCAACATGAGAAACATCTTGTCATCAAGAAGCGTTCTGTTAACATAGTATTTCAACTTTATACGTAATAGAAGTTTTCGAAGACAAGCTGTAAAGCAAAGTTTACTAGGAAAAAGAGAATGAATTAAACTTGTATAGGTAAGAGCGCAATATTTTGAAATGAAATTTACGAGCGTATGGAAATGCAAGAATTTCAAGTCATGGCAGTCATGAAAAAGAATTAATGTTTATCTGATTATTATTCATTTCATTTACAGCATACACTAATCAAAATAATTATAATTTTGAATTGAAAAGTTGCAAGTTTAGTGTCTTTATGCCCGCTCAACTTTGGTTTTCCAGGTTTTTTTTTTTTAATCCTGTCATAGAAAACGTAACTGATGTGATGCCAGATGGTCTGTTGTGTTGTAATCTTACCAGAGTAAGAATGTCGGTGTGTTTTTCCGTACTTTCGGTGAATTGTAGTGTTCTACTGTGGTGTATCCTACGTGATTCTTATGCAGGCCAGTAAGTGTTAATTTTTTGTTTGTCATGTAACCTCTAGAGTTTGGAATCATGAAAATCCTGGTTAGGAATGACGAAGTTTTCATTAGGCCACAAATCGTTTTTACCTCAGAGTTTACCAAGATTTCGTTCTGCATTGTAAATAAGTCTTGCACGCTACATGGTTCTCTTTTAGTTCTCTAGAACATTGTTGCTGTATCGACAATGCTTGAGATCCTGTGTTTCTTATCAACTTTTTGTCGAGTGTTTGTTACAGAAAACCGTTCAAGTCGTTAGTTATGAAATCATTTAAAGAAAATGTGAACAGGCTTAACCTGAAATCTCTCCATCCAAATTGCACACGAACGCCGTAAGTGAAAGAAGTATAAAAGAAAGGATAGAATTTTATTACGATATCCTTAGGGGGAACATGTGTTAACGGAGGCTAAATTCCATAAACCCCTTTATCTTACCTTTTTTAAAGGGAATTCTCAAAGGAACAAATAAACTGGTTCATCAGAAAACGTTAGTGTGTATCGCATTACTAATAAAACGAAGCTCAGGGCGTAGTTTTCAAATAGTTTTTAGAATATCATTAAGCCAAACTACGTCCAACTAGTAATATATTTTTCCGGCGATTATTTTAAAGTTTTTTAAACATATCTTGACAAAGAGTGGGAAGTTGAATAGGCCTACCAAGCTTTCCATTATTCTGATGTTTAAAAAGGAAAATTTGTAGACCATCCGTATCTTGAAGACATACAAGATTGTTATTATTATTATTATTGTTGTTGTTGTTGTTGTTGTTGTTGTTGTTGTTGTTATTATTAAAGTATGAATGTTCCTGAAATTCAGGTTCAGTTTTTTACAGAAGTTAAGAATGTATTTTATTTGCGAAGCTTTGCCAACAAGATTACAGAGATGTGACAAACAATATTGATAAACATTGATTCTCTTTACTGCACTGCCTTGTAAATGGAAATAGAATTTGTTAGCATTTGACGAAATAAATTGACGTTTCTTTAAATGTTATTGCTTAGCAGTTTAGTAAAATAAATTTTTGCATATTGAAATCCTGTAAAATTATCAGTATTCAGTATGTACTGTTGGCAATCATTATGTTTACCTTACCTCACCTAATCAAGTGTGACCTAACGCAACCAACTGTACGCCAGATAACACTAGCTAAAGCAAGACACCAAGGCAATTCGTAAATTCAACTAGCAAAATATGTTTTAATCCCAGATATGAAAAAAAAACTGTGAAGTTAGTTTTGCAATGTAACCTAAAAGGCAGTCACTACCGGAAAATACAAGGTAGCTTACAGTCAAAGTTAAAATCTGCCGACACTCTATGTAGCCTAACACTACAATGGAAATTTATGGTCAATGTTTTTCTGCGGACTATTGAATATAATTTCCCTGTACCCTAAAGCAAAAAAGAATAAGGTGAATGTTGAGGTTTTCCATGTATCGGTTTGAAAAAAATCGGTACTCTGAAATATTATCGACCCCCCTATTGTGTGGTTGAATATCACTATACGAAACGTGTTGATCTTTTACAGTCTAGACCGAGTTCTCTCTACTTTTTAGGCTCGAAAACGTTGTTCTTCCAATCAGATGTGAAAGAGAAACTAGTAGTACTAAATAAAACTTGCTCAACTCCCTTCTGATTCTGACCTATGTTCAGATCGCCAGTCAAATACAATAGATTTTTATGTATACTCTTTTCCGAACGGTTGGCCTTTTGAGTTTTCTGTAATCACAGTACTGGTATATTTCTGAGGTTCCTTTTGCCTCATGAAAGGCTCTGTGACGTTTCCTATATATTCCACCAAAATGTATAGTTTTAACTCATATCCTATGTCTCAGTGTTTTAATTAATTTGTTTAAATTTCGTATTTCACTAATCCCATATTTTAAATTTCTTCTGAAGTTTTCTAGTATAAATTTTAAAATGTCTTGGCTTTTAATCCGGTTTCGTCAAATATGCACACCAGTTTTCTTGTTTCACTAGCACTGCAATGGGGGTTCGCTTATCTCAACGCCATCAATTATAATTCTAATTTACCGCGATACTTACAGTATACATACATGAAGTGTTTTTCATAACATGAGGAAATTTTCTATAAAGTTTTATTGAGCTCACCAACAGTATGTCAACGTGCATTGACTTATTTCCTGGCTTATAACTTTTGAGTTTGCGCTCCTCCCACTACCAAAAAGTTTTGAATACTTTTGGGTATTTTATTAATCATATTTTTTTTTATTTATGGGTATTATATTTAATTTTCTTACTGCCAATATATTCAAGTTTTCACTTATGTCATGACCAATATTATATCTAGCAACTCTAACCTTTGAACCATGTTGAATATCAGTTCTCAATCATTTTACGAGTATTGTTTTTATAAATTTTAAATTATTTTGTGATCAATCATTCGAAAATATGCTCACAGAAGCTTATTTTAAGGAAAAATAATACGTAAACAGATAATCTGAAGTGCGAACAAATTTAAGAGGAGATTCAATTATATTTTCTTTAAATATCAATCATTCATTAGCTAATGCATATTAATGTGCTTATTAACTTATTGAGAATTTGTATGCTGTTTAATTGCCAATTTCTCAGTCATTATCATCTTTGGGCTTGGCCCACAGCGCTTATGGGTTAACAAGTTAATTATCGGTCTTTTGTTTAGTATAACTTCTGACAATCAACAAAATACTTAGGCTCCTGCCCCCTCGAAATACTTTGTTTTTCATAACTGTTTCGTAAATCAACAAAATTACTTCTGACGTACAGGCATAATCTAATCAAGATGAACCTAAAGTTAAGTAAAAATTCGTAAAAAAATTCTTGATTTCGTTACAACAGTAGAAAAACACTGACAATAACCGTAATATGGATCAATTTCCTCACTTCGGGTTCACACATACAATGACGAGTAAAAGGACCATAGTAAAAAGAGTCCGAACATCTAATCAGCCGTCTTTTATATATGTTTTAGAGTTCAGAGAGTTCATCGATAATTCGGCAGCTAAAGGTTGAATAATAGAGACACTATTGTGTCGTTTTTAATCAAGGTTATATATATATATATATATATATATATATATATATATATATATATATATATATATATATATATATATACAGTATATAATATATATATATATATATATATATATATATATATATATATATATATATATATAATATATATATATATATATATATATATATACAGTATAATATATATATATATATATATATATATATATATATATATATATATATACATATATATATATATATATATATATTATATATATATATATATATATATAATATATATATGTGTGTGTGTGTGTGTGTGTGTATGTGTATAATGTATGCGTTTGGATTATCGGTAGAAAACGTTAGTCATTTTGATAGATGTCAAAGCTCTCTCTCTCTCTCTCTCTCTCTCTCCTCTCTCTCTCTCTCCTCTCTCTCTCTCCTCTCTCTCTCTCTCCTCTCTCTCTCTCTCTCTCTCTCCAAAATTAATAATTGATGAAAGCTCTTCATAATCGTTAGTGTACTTGAAAAGAAATAAGAATTTCTCGAATACTCTGCCGGTGACCAAAAAAAAAAAATGAAAATAATAATATTGTACCAGAACGAGAATTAAATTCAGAAGAAATATATTTATAGCTTTTAATTGAATCTGAATTTGATGGGATGTCAATATCAGATACTAGGCTGAACCTGGATGAACGAAACAAGCCAGAAACTCTCTCTCTCTCTCTCTCTCTCTCTCTCTCTCTCTCTCTCTCTCTCTCTCTCTCTCTCTCTCTCTCTCTCTCTCTCGCAAACAAATTTTCAATTCCATTCGCAATTTCCATCATCGTGGAGACGAATTTTTGGTCTTTTTTTTCGGGGATGAAGGCGGGAGTGGAACGAGTTTTAGTTTGCTTAGTATTTTTTTTTCCTCCAAAATCTTCCATTTTCTGTATGTCAAGAGTTATGCTCTCTCTCTCTCTCTCTCTCTCTCTCTCTCTCTCTCTCCTCTCTCTCTCTCCTCTCTCTCTCTCTCTCTCTCTCTCTCTCTCTCTCTCTCTCTCTCCTGGCTTTAAAAGTGTTACTCTTCTATTCAAATGTTTACGATTTTTTCTCTT
>NC_090769.1:14322048-14327048 GCF_036898095.1 Palaemon carinicauda
TTTGATATGTGTTTGGTGTGCGTGCGAGCACGAGTGCTTGTGTGTGTTTGTGTGTTTGTGTGTTTGTATGCAAAGTAACACACCGAATAAATGGAATAAATGTTATTATCCTGACCAGCTGCATCTATCAATGTATCTCCAAGAACACTGGCACAAAGTAGCAGAAATTTATATTAAACAATCTAAGTTGAAACACAGTGAAATCGAAACCAAAAGGCTATCAAAACTGTTATCAATTACTGGAAATGCCCTTATTAATGACAGATGATAAGTTCTTTAGTATTAGGTAATATTTACGCAGAATTTGTAGAGCAGAATAGCAAGAATTTTACTTTAAAAAATTATGTTTTGATATTATATATCAAATCTTATGTAAGTCATGTGACCAATTTTATATTGCTCAAATTGGAAAATTGATGAGTAACTGATTGAAACCAAACAAAAAATGTATATTAGATATTCACAGTCAAATAGTGCACATTTTTCATCTAAGCCTAACAAATTATGCTATCAATTTTAAAGGCAATAAGAAGTAAGTTTATTCCAATAAGATGGAATTCAATCATTTTAGTCTAGTTGTACAAAAGTAAGCTTTGATAAGAATGTGAATTACATACAAGAAATTCCCCAATTTCAATCATTTATATTAAAATGACAATGCTAAATGTACAAATGTAAAGTATTTTTCCTGGACCTAATGACAAAAACAATACGCCAATCAATTTTTCATAAAAGTAATTTAGACGTAATGTTAAAATTTCTTTGAGAAATTAGTTTTATAACTGACATATATACCTCCTTCTTTAAATAGGGACGGGGGGAGGGCCCCAGGGACGGGGGGGGGGGGGCAGGGACCGGGGGGGGATGGGGGGGAGGGCCCCAGGGACGGGGGGAGGGATAGGACTTGCGTCTGCTATTAACACTTGCAACTCTTTGCAGGTTTGTCTTATCTGTGTTGCATTTTAGCATAGGAGAATTAGTTGGTGATAGTGAAGAGAAGCTACAAGGAACATTAATTGATTTTAAAGTGTCTTTAACAACAGAATGTGGAAACTATTCGTCAGCAAAAAAAAAAAAAAAAAAAAAAAAAAAAAAAAAAAAAAAAAAATTGGGAACATTTAGACCAAAAGGAATGACTGATCGTTTTAATGATACATATAAACCGGCGTTGCAATGACTAAGGTCATCAATTCTTTTCAAATAATTTCATCATCATCATCATCTCCTACGCCTATTGACGCAAAAGGCCTCGCTTAGATTTCACCAGTTGTCTCTATCTTGAGCTTTTAATTCAATACTTCTCCATTCATCATCATCTACTTCGCGCTTCATAGTCCTCAACCATGTAGGTCTGGGTCAAAGAATTTAGAGAAATAAATGGTAGAGTAAGGATGATAGAAGTTTGCAAGTGAATACTGCATATAATAATAGGATATTTGGGAATAAATATAAAGAAAGAAAGGAGAATAAAAGTTGAAGCAAAGTAAAAAAAATAAGTAAAGTTAAGAAGGTAACATATCTCAATGGATGTGCATACGAACTTCCATGCTATTTTGGGTGTATGAATGGACAGCTGAGCCAGATTTTCTTCTTGAAATGTGAATGACAAAACACCGAAAAGAAGTAGATGCTACTGGTGTGAATTGTTTTTATTGCATTGGTGGATGGATAAAGGGTTTAATGGATGATAGATGAAGGGATACGACTGTATGATGTATTAGAAAATAAAGCTACTATCTTTATATAATGAAAAGCAAGTGTCCTGGATATTTATATATATATATATATATATATATACTAATATATATATATATATATATAATATATATATATATATATAATATATATATATATATATATATACACACACATATATATATACATATATATATACACACACATATATATAATAATATATATATATATATATATTATATATATATATATATATGTGTGTGTGTGTATATATATACATATATATATGTGTAGATATATATATATATATATATATATATATATATATATATATATATATTATATATATATATACATGTGTGTGTATATATATGCATATACATTTATGCATATATATATATATGTGTGTGTGTGTGTGTGTGTGTGTGTGTATTTATTTTCGGTCACGCTCAATGACTAGAGATATAACTACTCGCAGTCTCCCGGTCCCTCGGGGAGGCGGGAGGGGGAGTACCCATACCCTGGTGAGAGGGGTTTGTAGTTAAGAAAGGAGGAGTGAATGGGAAGGGTTGAATCTGTGTGTGTGCATATCTATCTAAATATTTATCTGTCACTAGTATGTAAGAAGATGCAATACAGGGTTTTTGATGTAATTTGGTCATCGGGGATGACGGATGGCAATGAATTGTTAAAAATTGTGTTTAATTTATTTAAAAACGGAAAACTAATTATAATAAGTATTCAGGTAAAATACTTTCTTCAAAAGGAACTTTACACATGATGAAAAGTGTTATATATGAAGAATGTGAGAGTGTCATCACCCTTAAATTCTTCAGTTCTTAATATAACATTGAACAGTTTCTTGATCTAGAGTGCCAGCACTTATCCCCTGAGAGAGAGAGAGAGAGGAGAGAGAGAGAGAGAGAGAGAGAGAGAGAGAGAGAGAGAGAGAGAGTCAAAATCAATTTTACATTACGCTGGGGGAAGGGCTTCCCTTGGTGAAGTACCATACTTTGCCCCCAATGCACAAACGAGAAAATGGAACCCCATTATATGTGGTTGTTGCATATTAATCTAGCTTTTAGTAGACTTATGGTCATGGTCAGTAATAATTTTCCTTTTCGTTGGATGTTTTCTTTAACTGTCCAATAAATTTAGTTCGTATTTTTATGGGAAAAAATATTTATTTTTGCCTCGCAAAACCAAGATGGGAAAAATATTTATCTATTTATCTTTGCCTCGCAAAACCAAGATGGGAAAAATATTTATTTTTTGCCTCGCAAAACCAAGATGGGAAAAATATTTATTTTTGCCTCGCAAAGCCAAGATGGGAAAAATATTTATTTTTGCCTCGCAAAACCAAGATGGGAAAAATATTTATCTATTTATCTTTGCCTCGCAAAACCAAGATGGGAAAAATATTTATCTTTGCCTAGCAAAACCAAGAAAATTAACATCATCTAGTGTGTTGATGTGAAAGGCTCTTTATCCCGAAGATGTATTTTCCTTTTCAAATTCAAAATTCCGATAACATTCACTCGCAAAAAAGGCAAGACTCCCGTTCTTCCTGCGTTGAAAGTAACATCTGGTGAGTGTTACAGGCTTTTCGGATTGACTGTACGTCATGACCTTCAATAATATTCTATTGAAAAGCAATTGAAATTTTTTTTTAGTTCTTATTTATACAAATAATTTATTTTAGCAAAATCCCTTATTCCCTATATGATCAGGACCCGTGTGTTAAAAGCGATTTTAAGCAAAGTAGAAATTATTCACATGGTAAATTTTCTTGTGAAAATGGCTTTAGTTCGTTAGTAACGATGAAGCATTGCGCGCTGAAATTAGTCGGAATTGTATCGTATATATAAATTGGTTTTATATACTGTTCGAAGGACAGGTTAGTTTTGTACCTACCTTGATAGGTAAAAATATTATGTCATAACATGGCAGTCTGCATATAGTATTGATATAGCTAAAAGATGTTCTTCCGTACTTGTTAAAAGTTCAGTTACATTCTTATTATAACTTTTACCTGTATGAATCAGATTGAGGTACACTTGGTGGTTGTGTAATTGCAAGAACTACCGGCCATACAGTCTACAACGTACGATTGCTCTACACCCTAACACTGCCAGGTTGAATATTTCACCGATTAAGGCTTATGTATTTTCTGATCAACGGGAGATTTTATACATTTGTGACAGCCCAGGTATTCCGTATCGGTGACAGGTTATGGCCATTAGGCTTAAGTCACCGTTCTGGTTTATTAACTCAAACCATTGTTCTTTAGTCTTGGGTAGTGCCTAGCCTCTATACCATGCTTTTCCACTTTCATGGGCTAGAGTTCTCTTGCTTGAGGGTACACTCGGGCACACTATTCTATCTTATTTCTCTTCCTCTTGTTTTGTTAAAGTTTTTATAGTATATATAGTAAATATTTTAATGTTATTTTCTTAAAATATTTTATTTTTCTTTACTTCCTTTGCTCATTGGGCTACTTTTCCTGTTGGAGCCCCTGGGCTTATAGCATCCTGCTTTTCCATCTAGGGTTGTAGCTTAGCAAGTAATAATAATAATAATTCTCTTGGGTCCAGGGGCGTCCGCAATATATTTGCCCAGGGGACACAGATTTTAATACATACATGAATAGCTTCTGTGATTAAGCAGACAAATATTATCCATCTTTTGAACTAGCGGGTTACTTCCATTAACAGTATCAGTGCCTGCAGATTTCAAGAATAAAGCAATCATATATATATATATATATATATATATATATATATATATATATATATATATATATATATATATATATATATATTTATGTATATGTATATACATATATTTACATATATACATATAAAATTTATATATATATAATCATATATACTGTATGTATATATATATATATATATATATATATATATATATATATATATATATATATATATATATGTATGTATGTATGTATATATGTGTACATATATATGTAAAATACAGAAACTTATAGTGAATTCTTTTCAGTTCCATATACTGTTTAACTGCAATCAATCATTTCCTACAATAGCGGTTATATACTGTTCACAAATAATATGTAATGTAATAAGGATACCTTTGATTTACTTAAAATGAAGGAATGTACTGTAGAATGAAAGGAAACAAAGGGATGATATGTCTATATATAAAATAATCCAGGATTTCCGGGTGGGTGGGCAAGTGGTCCCCTTGCCCCTACGTGCGGGTACCTAAGCTTTGACATCCTTTCTGCATCTCTGTCAGATTTGACTTCACCAGAAACTTCCGAT
>NC_090769.1:14332048-14342048 GCF_036898095.1 Palaemon carinicauda
AATTGTAGACAAGAGCTTGTCTCTAAAAGAAAGATATCTGTTGTGCGAAGGAAGAAAAAATAGATGCCACTATTGTAGCAACGTGCAATTTTTTTTTTTTTTTTTTTTTTTTTTTTTTTTTTTTTTTTGAAGCGGAGCACGAGAGAATCACGGTGACCCCCATTAAAAAAAGAAAGCAAATAGACATGTATCAATATCATTAGCGAATTTACTCTTATCCTCTATTATCCCCTCTTCCGTTTCCCCTCAACGAATTCATTTTTTTATGATCGCCCTGTTATCACAAACACAGGAGCTTTCCTTTCTTAGACATCGTTGCTGTTGCAGCGATGTTTCTCCCCGAGGGTCGTGGTGATGGTCGTGTTTGTGTAGAGAGCCGTCGATCAAAAGGGCTGCTCTATTCCATAACACAAGACTTCTGGTCCGGCTTCTCACGTTGCGCCTCAATCATTCATTCGTATATTTGCCTGCTCATCCGAGCTACGCCGCTCGAATTTCACGGTTACGCATTGACAGTTCATCCATTGTTTCTGGCGCTTGGTTGAGTTCATTCTCCTTACCCCCATCCCCCAGGCTCCACCAGGGTTGCCAGCTTGGCCTTTTTCAGGCCAAAAAAACTGAAATTTGGCCTTTTTTAAAAATTGGTTGGCCTTTAGTAATATGAAAAAGGCGGGCCTTAAATACTATGTATTTGGCCTTTTTCTACTAATGGATTGCCATTTTAAAGCTTCTGTTGATCAGAAGTTGGCCTTTTCTCATTTAAAAAACTTGGCAACTCTGCCACCATCCGCTCCGTTTTCCACAACAGTCCCATTTTAAGAGTGGTGATTTTTCCTCGCTTATCCTTTTGAAGAATGGAAGCTTAATTTGGTGTCGTTCTGTTTCTATTGTTGTTTACTTGAGATTTAAAGTCTGCCTATAGTATGTTTCTTTTAAAGGTTTAAAGGCTGTTCATTAAAGGCAGAAGAAAGGGGCAGTGACAATGCCCTATTATTATTATCATTACTATCTAAGCTACAACCCTAGTTGGAAAAGCCCAGGGGCCCCAACGGGGAAAGTAGCCAATTAGGAAAGGAAACAAGAAAAAATAAAATATTTTAAGAACAGTAACAACATAAAAATAAATATATTCTATATGAAATATAAAAAATTTAACAAAACAAGAAGAGAAATCAGATAGATTAGTATGTCCTAGTGTACCCTCAAGCAAGAGAATTCTAACCTAAGACAGTGAAAGACCATGGTACAAGGGCTATGGCACTACCATAGACAAGAGAACAATAGTTTGATTTTGAAGTGTCCTTCTCTCAGAAGAGATGCTTGCAGAACAATGCCCTGGCTTAGAGTCTAGCCATATATACATATGATCAGTGCCAAGCCCCCTCTCCACCCTAGCCCATGAATCAGCACGTAGAACCCATAGTCTTCCCCAAATCCCCCATCCTCAGCTCACAAGGATGATGAAGGTGCAGACACTACAAGAAACCATCGAGCTTAAGCGTGACTCGAACGCCAGTTCAGCTGATCACCAGGCAGGGACGTTTCCAATAGTCCACCACAACCCAGATATCAGTTTTTTTATTTTTTTTTTTTTTTTTTTTTTTTTTTTTTTTAATCGCCACGGTATTAATGAGTAAAACATTTAGCTACGAATACGGGGGACATTAACACTAAACGAGCTAAGACTACGAAATAAGAGGCACTGTAACAAACAAAGGAATAAGGACAAGTAAACGATGTATGCATAAACTACGAAAGGGTTCAAACTGCGTAAAATTGGAGGAGAAACTTGTAAACTCAGAACAGAATAGGGCTAATAGGGATTGAATATAATTGTGAATAGTTCTATGAAGATTAATGTTAGGAGAGATAAGATCGACAGACGGAGTAAATATCACAGGTGAACTCATTCAGAAGAAATTTTGGAGGCGAACTATGACGAAAATAAGTCACAAATACTAAACTTGGGGAAAAGAGATAAGGCCTCGAATGTTAGATTTAATAATGAATGCGTATAATATAACCATAATGATTAACACTATAATTAGTTAGTAAATTCACAATTGAATTGTACGAAAATATATAACGTGTAAGAAAAGGATAGTTTTATGATGTAGGACTGTGACTATGCTATCAAGATTGGAACTTATATTTTGGCTTTCAAGTAGATTTGCAGTGGGATCATTAAGAATGTAAGAAATAACGAACATTAATTTAGGTATATATATATATATATATATATATATATATATATATATATATATATATATATATATATTTTTTTTTTTTTTTTTTTTTTTTTTTTTTTTTTTTTTTTTTTTTTTTTTTTTTTTGGGTAGGACTGCAGAGGGATCATTACTAATGTAGTACAGTTTCAAAGAAAATAACGGTCATAATGGTCTGTGAATCTCAACATTTGTGCTGAAAATAAGAGTTGTTCTTTCTTTTTTTCAGAGGTGAAGAGGATCTCCATTTCAATAATAGAAAAATGACGACTCGAGGAAGTACATCACTACCTAAGATTAGAAGTAATATTGCTCATTGTGTTCATTGTTTACTTTTTGAAGAGAGCTCTCTTTTCAAAAGTAGATTTGTTTTTGACCAAAAATATAAAATTGGTCTGCATATGTTTCTAAGGTTTCGCTACGCTCTCTCTCTCTCTCTCTCTCTCTCTCTCTCTCTCTCTCTCTCTCTCTCTCTCTCTCTCTCTCTCTCAAATTCTGTAGTTCTTTTACTTCTCATCGGTTTATTTTCCTGAAGTAATTAGAAAAAATATTCACGTTCATGACGGTTATTGATAGAAAAGTTTTATTGCCCGTTTTTATTTCCAATAGAATCCTCTATTTAACAAAAAAAAAAAAAAAAAAGAAAATGTTAGCCCCCTTTTAAGTATCTAAACAATTAAAATTTGG
Organism: Palaemon carinicauda; assembly: GCF_036898095.1. NCBI lineage: Eukaryota > Metazoa > Arthropoda > Malacostraca > Decapoda > Palaemonidae > Palaemon > Palaemon carinicauda. The sequence goes on from NC_090769.1 coordinate 14,334,961, forward strand.
TTTTGGTATTTTACTCTAGTTATTAAAAAATCACTGTAAATGTTTACTTAGTATACATTGTAAACATGGTGAAAAAGAACAGGGGATGAGAACAGTGGATGACCTATTCTCCCTCTGGCAGTTCTTTTCAGAACTCATCGATGCAATAAAGCGCCGTGGTAATAGCTATGGTCATAGGTAGATTATATAACAACAATGATGATAATGATTATGAAACGAAAACTTTTTATTGACGTAATAGAAGTTATATGGCCAAAGTTTAGAAAAAGACGCAGCGTGTATGAAGGGCTGAACGTCTTGATGGTGAGCCTACTGGTTAGGTGTCATAAGTAGATTATATAACAACAAAATGATAATAATTATGAAACGAAAACTTTTTGCTGGCGTAATAGAAGTTATATGGCCAAAGTATAGAAAATGACGCAGTGTGTATGAAGGGCTCAACGTCTTGATGGTGAGCCTACTGGTTAGGTGTCATAAGTAGATTATATAACAACAAAATGATAATAATTATGAAACGAAAACTTTTTGCTGGCGTAATAGAAGTTATATGGCCAAAGTATAGAAAATGACGCAGTGTGTATGAAGGGCTCAACGTCTTGATGGTGAGCCTACTGGTTAGGTGTCATAAGTAGATTATATAACAACAAAATGATAATAATTATGAAACGAAAACTTTTTGCTGGCGTAATAGAAGTTATATGGCCAAAGTATAGAAAATGACGCAGTGTGTATGAAGGGCTCAACGTCTTGATGGTGAGCCTACTGGTTAGGTGTCATAAGTAGATTATATAACAACAAAATGATAATAATTATGAAACGAAAACTTTTTGCTGGCGTAATAGAAGTTATATGGCCAAAGTATAGAAAATGACGCAGTGTGTATGAAGGGCTCAACGTCTTGATGATGAGCCTACTGGTTAGTTGTCATAGGTAGATTGTATAATAACAAAATGATAATAATTATGAAACGAAAACTTTTTGTTGATGTAACAGAAGTTATATGGCCAAAGTATAGAAAGTGACGCAGTGTGTATGAAGGGCTGAACGTCTTGATGATGAACCCACTGGCTAGTTGTCATAGGTAGATTATATAACAACAAAATGATAATAATTATGAAACGAAAACTTTTTGTTGATGTAATAGAAGTTATATGGCCAAAGTATAGAAAATGACGCAGTGTGTATGAAGGGCTGAACGTCTTGATAATGAGCCTAATGGTTATTTGACATAGGTAGATTATATAACAACATCAATTATAATAATTATGAAACAAAAACTTTTTGCTGACGTAATAGAAGTTATATGGCCAAAGTATAGAAGATTACGCAGTGTGTATGAAGGGCTCAACGTCTTGATGGCGAGCCTACTGGTTAGGTGTCATAAGTAGATTATATAACAACATCAATTACAATAATTATGAAACAAAAACTTTTTGCTGACGTAATAGAAGTTATATGGCCAAAGTATAGAAGATGACGCAGTGTGTATGAAGGGCTCAACGTCTTGATGATGAGCCTAGTGGTTAGTCGTTTAAAGTAGTTAATGCAATGGATTAATATACAATTCACCAGTTAAAGTATGAATATCAAGATGACCACTGTGTTGTCTTTTCCGTTTTTCTTGTTATAGAGAACAATGAAGATAATGTTGTTTTTGTTGCTGGTGGTGATAGTGCTGATGGCTTTGAATTCGGTGAATAATGATTCATAAATTCACAAAATAAAGGAAGAAAAAACTCTAAACCTTTCGTCCATTCAGCGCAGAGTGTATTTTTTCGTAATGGCTTCCTTACGTACATATGGCTTCCACTTCAAGCTATTTGCTTTTTTATAGTTCTTTCTTGTCCCCCTTTTTTTTATTAACTCGCTTCCTTAGTTGAGTTTGTTCATGTTCTTATGTTCTGTTTGCAATTCATGCTTAAGTTGTTTGTTGTTTCAAAAATATATATATTCCAAAGTTTAAAGGTTTAAAGGCCGTTCATGAATGGCAGAGGCAAGGGACAATGATATTTCCCTATTAAGCAGGACAATGCCCTAGAGACTGGCCATATATACTTATGATCATCGCCCAAGCCCCCTCTCCATCCAAGTTGGGACCAAGGAGGGCCAAGTAATGGCTGCTAATGACTCAGCAGATAGACCTACAGGCTCCCCCAAACCCCCATGCTTAGCTCGCAAGGATGGTGAGATGGCAGCGACTAAAGAAACTATCGAGAAACTATTGAGAGGCTAATTTTCGGTAAGATGCCTGTGATAAATCTAAGCCTTTTGCGTACAGTGTTCCTTTTTTTTAAAGAAACAGTTATGTAAAACTGTATATATGTTAAATATATTATCTTGGTGCTCCTACCTTACGCAATCTCCTTTCTGTTCTCTATGTTTTGCTAAATCATTAGTAACGTTAACGTCTTTTATATATATAATTGGAAAGCGAAACACTTATTTTTATGCTTTTTTATTTATTTGTACGAGCAATACCGAATTCTATTCATACTATCGGACAACTTTCGTTTAGGCTGTAACCTATCGCAAGATTTTGATAACTAAAACCTGTTGGAATGCTATTTTCGATTCAAAATTGTTGTCAGGAATTCTTGTTTTAATTCAAAATATTAACCAATTGATGGCGCTTTGAAATAAGTTTTTTACAGTTCTCTCTTACTAACATTTAGTTGGAGAGAGAGAGAGAGAGAGAGAGAGAGAGAGAGAGAGAGAGAGAGAGAGAGAGAGAGAGAGATAATGTTACGTGGTAGTATGCAATTTTATCTCATAATTATAGTGAGCTAAACGATTTTTAGTAAGTGCGCGGAAGCTTCCAATGAACCTTTCAGAAGTCACAGAAAAGTGACCAGATATTCACTATCTAGCAACTCTGCACGGATGATCTCGGCGAGTTGCCAGAGTCCGTCAAGTCAGAAGATGGATTCCCAGGATGTGAGAACGTCTTGTTTACGGCCGACCCGCACATTCAAAAGTCCCCAGATGATATCTACAGGTGTAAACAGACCTCCCGTACCCATTTACAAGTTTCCTAGAAAGTATATATACACGGACACTATCTGCACAGTCCACTGACTGTTGCAAGATATTCAGTCCCTTGAGTTCTGGAATGATCATCCACAGATTTGGTTATGTGAACTAGATGCTAATTTCAGATGCAGATTTAACATATTGCTATACATTTAGGGTTAATCTTAATCCCTCCCTTTATATATATATATATATATATATATATATATATATATATATATATATATATATATATATATATATATATATATATACACATACACACACACACTCGCAAAACAAATGCTGCCGTTTCTAGTCCACTGCAGGACAAAGTCCTCAGTTATAGCAATTCTTATCTGGGGCTTGGCCAGTTATCATCACCATGCTTGCCAGTGCTGATTGGTGGTGGTGGCAGATTTTCGTCTGATCGCTCACAGCAACCCAACTCAGTATGGGTACCCCTGACTAGTACAGCTTTGCGGATCATGGCAATACGCAAACCCTTTCACCGTGTTGAGGTATAACCATTCAGATATACAGTATATATATATATATATATATATATATATATATATATATATATATATATATATATATATATATATATATATATATATATATATGTGTGTGTGTGTGTGTGTGTGTGTGTGTGTGTGTATGTTTCCCTTATTAAAGCATCTTTAAAGCGAGCTGAGTTTCTCAAACTTAGCTTTTACAAATACGTTTATCTACATAAATTTTAAACGGTAGAATAAAATTCATTGAAATTTAATGTAATTAGATCTCGTGTGAGTTTAATACTAGTCTCATGCCTCTCTCTCTCTCTCTCTCTCTCTCTCTCTCTCTCTCTCTCTCTCTCTCTCTCTCTCTCTCTCTCTCACACACACAATAAAGAACTATTCCTCTATGGTTATATCTTTCAGCTCACTAGTACATTTAATTCTGCCAAAATCTAAGCATTTTTCGTAAGGCTTCCTCAATCTACAAAGATGATAACACTGATGCCTGTCAGAGCAGGCGGATGAATAAAGCCGATTTGGATATCAATAAAGATTATGTTATACATTTTGGATTAAATATTTTGAGCTTAAACCATTTTCAAATGAAATGCCTCCTTCTGTTACCACCTCCGACAGGGCTCGGTTTCCTTGTTTTGTTGGTTTGTAAGCAGAATTACTTTTATGGTTGTTGTGTACGGATTGGTAACTTATCTGTCGGGTGTTTTCCAAACGGGGTTTTGAGTCCCGCTCAGACTCCTTAGTGCCATTAGTGTCTGCAACCTTACCATCCTTGTGAGCTAAGGTTAGGGGGTTTGTGGGAGCCAATAGGTTTATCTGCTGAGTCATCAGCAGGCACTGTCTGGCCCTCCTTGGTCCTAGCTTGGGTGGAGAGGAGGCTTGGGCGCTGATCATATAATATATGGTCAGTCTCTAGGGCATTGTCCTGATTGCTATGGCAATGTCACTGTCCCTTGCCTCTGCCATTCATGAGCAACCTTTAAACCTTTAAAACCTTTAATGGGTTCATACAAACGTTTAAGCAAAGATGTGCCTCGTTAATGATAACAAAATATTAAATTTTGAGGATCGTCCGGATCTGAAATAAGTACCTTTCGTGGGGATAGTGGGTGGGGGTGGGGGGAAGTTTATTCGTTCGTTCGATTAAGATTGACCTTAGCCTTAAAATAAGGGGGACATGGACTCTTGCGTTGGCAACCCATAAAATGGGGATGTTGAAGTGATCAGCCGTGGTGGGGAGTCTTTTTAACTGAAACCTACGAAGTGCCTGATAAGTTAGATATTTCTTGTAGATTACTAAAAAAAAAAAAAAAAAAAAAAAAAAAAAAAAAAAAAAAAAAAAAAAAAAAAAAACACGTAATTGTTGATCTGAATGGCCTACTTAGACTATCTTGACCAATGAAGTTTGGAAGATGTATGGAAGGTTTGGAAGATGTATGGAAGGTTTGGAAGTTGAGGAAAGTTCATCTAAAGTTTTTAAAAAACCGGAAGCGGTTTCGTTTGTCTCGTCCATTATGTCTGTTTTGACCTTTGATAAAAAAACAAATTTGCCATTGCGTCTTACAAACATTGCACGTGGCTGATCAAAGGGTGTTCATCCATTTCCTGGTATTTTAGAAACGGGAAAGATTCTTCCACAGCTTCCTAAAGGACTTCTGGTATAAGTTCACATGTTCGTACTGAAAGTCCTAAATAGTAACTTACTTTATTGGTTACATAATCGAATTCACTATCAGATATAGAGTGAGTATAAACGATCATATTGAAAAAAAAATGCAGCCTCTTATTTACCATTTTTATTAGTATAATACCTGGTAATCTATTATAACAATGATAATAGTAACATTATTATTATTATTATTATTATTATTATTATTATTATTATTATTATACTATTATTATTATTATTATTATTATTATTATTATTATTATTATTATTATCCCTGTTGTTATTTATTAAGCGTCTTAACCTACTATTATGATAATTCTACAATCAGTTAGCTAATTCACACCCTTTCTCCATGAAATGTATGAACGAGCAACGTGAACTCAAAACATTTTCAACACATAAAATAATCAAAGCCTTTCAACGAAATATTTATACTATAGCCAAAACAGACTAAGAAAATAAAGGTTGCCTACGCTAATCTACTTATGCAAATCCCCGATGAGGCTTTAAAAAAATACACACACACACACACACACACACACACACAGATCGTTCCAGTTCATTATCTATACGGCAGTATTCCAGCTTAGCCATATGACGGCGTTCCAGCCAAGTAACCATACGCCCGGCTTTTCAGCTTAACCATTTAACTGGTATTCCAGCTCAGTAGCTATATGCCTTCAGGATTTTGGTTTGATAGCCATGCACGTTCAGGATTCCTTCCCAATAATCAATCTAAATTCGAGTTTAATAACCATACATCTTCTGGATTCCAGTTTGATAACCATATGCCTTCAGGATTACTGAATGATAACCATATACCTTCAGGATTCCTGATTGATAACTAATAACCATATGCCTTCAGGATTCCTAAATGATATCCCTTAAGGATTCCTAAATGATATCCCTTCAGGATTCCTGATTGATAATTATATGCCTTCAGGATTCCTGATTGATAACCATATGCCTTTAGGATTCCAGTTTGATAACCATATGCCTTCAGGATTCTGGTTTAATAACTGTATGTCTTCAAGATTCCATTTTAGTAAATTTACGTCTTCAGGATTCCCTGCTTTATTACTTTAAAGAACACATTCTTTCGATGAATGAAGTAATGTCTTCAATGAAACCATCGGCGTCAATGACCTTCAATGTCCTGACGCCAGAGAACATTAAACTAATGGGTCAATCGCGAAAATCATTTGTTGGAGACGTCTATCAGTGTAGTCTTGGTCGTGCTTAAAATTCTTCAACAGAGGGATCAAATTCACCTTTATTCAACCATTGTTAACATAGTTGCCTGATTCTGTGGCTATTTGGGCAATACTTATTATAATAGAAATGATCATTTGTTTTATTGAATACAAAACAAGAAATGAAGTGATAGTATCAGGGTAGAATTTTACTAGAGATGTATTTTGGGGGCAAAAATTTTATCTATTCTGTATCTTTGTGTATACCATTTAGATTTCAGTTTATGAAAAACTCGAAGCCATGAAATTGGCAAATGAGGATTTAGCCTCCATAATACTTACTATATTTAACATTTTACACATTTTTTTATGATTTTCAATATTCTGTTTAGCTTGTAATACTGGTATTATCTAGTCTATCAAACTTAACTTATGATATTAAACCTTGAAACATCACAAGAGTTATTTAACTTAAAATCATTAGCTTATCAACATGTTTTTGACTTTTAAGGAAACTGCATAATTTGCTAAACCTTAAATGAGTGACTTGTCCGAATTTTTTTATATCCAGTATTTGAACTTCACTATTAGTAAATTCCTTTTACCCATAAATAATGAATGTATTTACAGTTAAGTAGAGAATATTTCAATCCCTAATATAATATATAATGAGTATTTTTAAAAGGATGCTTT
>NC_090769.1:14347048-14352048 GCF_036898095.1 Palaemon carinicauda
AGTTAATGAAATAGCCTCAGGAAATATATTGTTTACCTTTATTATCTGTATATAATTCATGTTCAATAAAATGACTAAAAGCAACCTTATATAATTTTTTTTTTTCTTTAAGATCGTTGGGTTTTTATCTAAAATCGAAAATCCAAAAGGGAGGTGAGAATGGCAGGAGGGGTCGGGGTAGTAAAAAGGTAAAAAAAACCGCTGCTCAAGATTCTGCATCAGATTGGACAAAGGAAAACAATCTTGTTATATAATATAGAAAACGAAGTTCAGATGACAATCAACCTAGTCAAAATTAATTAATGTCGCATAAAAGAGCTATTTAATGAGGTACTACAAAAACAAAGTTCTTTGTTTTTTGTTGACAAAGTTTCTCTTTCTCCAGGGAAACGCTTGACTGAGTTTAGATAAGACTCAGAATGTTCTAGTTTTATTTTCTTTTAAAATAATAATTTTCCGTAGCAAGAAGACTAGAGCGAACGGTTTCTTTTGATGATTCAACATAAGGATATATTTATAGGCACCCATTAATCATTATATATAAATATCCATATTCTAATAGTAATGGTAAGGTAATGTAATGTGTTGTACTGTCATAGCCTCTGTACCGTGGTCTTTCACTCTCTTGGGGTCGAGTTCTCTTGCTTTGCGGTACACTCGGGCACAATTTTCTATCTTATTTCTCTTCCTTTTTTTGTTGAAGTTATTATATTTCATATATATGAAAAAAATTATTTTAATTTAATCATTCTTTACTTCTGATGTAGTTTGTTTATTTTCTTATTTGCTTTCCTCACTGGGCTATTTTTCCTGTTGGAGCCCTTGCTCTTCCTTTTTTTTTTTTTTTTTTTTGAAATTATTATATTTCATATATATGAAAAAAATTATTTTAATTTAATTGTTCTTTACTTCTCATATAGTTTGTTTATTTTCTTATTTGCTTTCCTCACTGGGCTATTTTTCCTGTTGGAGCCCTTGGGCTTATAGTATCCTGCTTTTCCAACTAGGGTTGTAGCTTAGATGATAATAGTAATAATAATAATAATAATAATAATAACAATAATAATAATGATAATAATAATAATAATAATAATAATAATAATAATAATAATAATAATAATAATAATAATAATAATAATATAAATGAATATGATGAATGTTCATAGACGCATATATAGAAATAATCCCGATATCCTTATCTGATAACGCAATGATATGAACTAATAGAATTATCTTTTCAAATATAGGATATTTATTCACAAAGAATAAACCGAAGTAATTGTGCAAATAGTATTTTCTTTTTATCATTAATGATTGTATTATTTTTTTTTACCAAAATTATCATAATTTTCTGTTTTTATTATGATAGTTTTAACGAGATATTGTTTGGTTTCATTTTATTAATATTTGCAAATATTAATATCAATTAATATTAATTATCAAAGCGAAAAAAAAGAAAAAATTATTTACTAAGAATAAACCAAAGTAATTGTGTCAAAAGTATTTTGTTTTTATCGTTAATGGTTGTGTTATTGTTGTTACCAAAAAATACAATAATAGTTTACTTGTTATTATAATATTTTTAAGTACAGATATTGTTGTTCTTAATTGTATCAATAGTATTTTTTAACGTTAATGATTGTATTATTGTTATTAACAAAAATTATCATAATAGTTATCTCTTATTATTATGGTGCTTCTAACTACGAATATTGTTGTGCTTAATTTTATTAATAGTATTTTTTAACGTTAGTTATAGTATTATTGGCGTTACCAAAATACAGTAATAGTTTTCTCTTATTATTATGATACTTCTAACTTCGAATATTATTATGCTTCGTTTTATGATTATTTACAAAACCCCGTAAAAAAAAAAGGGAAAAAAAAAAAAAAAAAAAAAAAAAAAAAAAAAAAAAAAAAAAAAAAAAAAATAACCAACTGACGTAACGAAAGACGAAGACATAGGAAGAAGGAATCCACTATAAACGAAAGAAAAAGAACCTCTTTGACCGGATACGCATAATCACTCGGCTCCTCAAGCAGTACAAGCAAACCCGTCATGCGGTGGCGTATCCGGATGTGTGAGAGAGAGAGAGAGAGAGAGAGAGAGAGAGAGAGAGAGAGGTGCCGTCGTAAATCAGGGGATTAAGACGAGAGTAATCGAGATGCAGCATGTACCTTCGTGCGTAAACAATGATACACATAGCTCCCTCAGTAAGCAATTCCCCCCCCCCTCCCCTCCCTACTCCCCCCACCCTTACCCCCCCTGCTGGCCCTCCCGCATCATCCCATCCTTTCCTATCTTCTCTTCCTCCAACTCTTTTATATCTCACAACCTCATCTTCGATACAAAAGGTCCTATATATATTTTCTCTCTCTCTCTCTCTCTCTCTCTCTCTCTCTCTCTCTCTGTCTCTCTCTCTCTCTCTCTCTAACTTTAATTCATTTCTCTCTCTCTCTCTCTCTTCGTCTCTCTCTCTCTCTCTGTCTGTCTAAGAAGTTCTTGCCTTCGAAACTTTAATTCATTTCTCTCTCTCTCTCTCTCTCTCTCTCTCTCTCTTCTCTAAGAAGTACTTGCCTTCGAAACTTTAATTCATCTCTCTCTCTCTCTCTCTCTCGTCTCTCTCTCTCTCTCTCTAAGAAGCACTTGTATTTGAAACTTCAATTCATCTCTCTCTCTCTGTCTAGGAAGTTCTTGCCTTCGAAAATTTAATTCATCTCTCTCTCTCTCTCTCTCTCTCTCTCTCTCTCTCTCTGTCTAAGAAGTTCTTGCCTTCGAAAACTTTAATTCATCTCTCTCTCTCTCTCTCTCATCTCTCTCTCTCTCTCTCTCAGAAGTACTTGCATTTGAAACTTTAATTCATATCTGTCTCTCTCTCTCTCTCTCTCCTCTCTCTCTCTCTCTCTAGTATATATATAATATATATTATATCTCAGAAGTACTTGCATTTGAAACTTTAATTCATATCTCTCTCTCTCTCTCTCTCTCTCTCTCTCTCTCAGAAGTACTTGCATTTGAAACTTTAATTCATCTCTCTCTCTCTCTCTCTCTCTCTCTCTCTCTAAGAAGTACTTGCATTTGAAACTATTAATTCATCTCTCTCTCTCTCTCTCTGCTCTCTCTTCTCTCTCTCTCTCTCTCTCAGAAGTACTTGCATTCGAAACTTTAATTCATCTTGAAAGAACCTCTTTCAAGAATTTCAAAAGGTGTTATGTAAAGGTTTTTATAACTGTCCACCCCCCCCCCACCCCACCACCCCACCCACCCCCACCACCACCACCACCACCACCTCTCTCTCCCTCTCAAGAACGACTTGGAAATTGAAAACTTCACCTAGAGAAATCTCGCACTTGAGGAATTCCGTATTCTGCGCTCAGCATCTCCCGCTGAAGCCAACTTCAGCCGTAATATTTCCTGACCAATTGTGGAAAATGGCTCGACCACGCATGCGCAGTATCCAACACGTATCAGTTAGCCCGTTTGTTTATGCTCGGTACCCCAATCACATCGGCCAGGAATATCGCCAGCGTCGTCTTCATCCCTTCCTGGCAGTCAAAGTTTTATTTACATATCTCTCTCTCTCTCTCTCTCTCTCTCTCTCTCTCTCTCTCTCTCTATCCAGGATGTGCCTGGTATTTGTTACCTGACTTTCATTTTGTGTATTACATTTCTAGAATCTAATTTATAGACGATGCATTTTACTTGTTTACTTTTTGGCTTGATTACTAAATTTCTACATCTTGCTTTGGGGACCTCTTATAAGCAACCTATATATATATATATATATATATATAAGCATGAGATGGAGAGCTTTTGGTAAGAAAAATGTGATCATGAAAATTAAAAAGCCACTTAATCTAAAAAGAAAAGTATTTAGTCAGATAGACCCACCAGAATAAGCTTATGTACCAGAAACTTTGAACATTGCTAAAGCTTTCAAACATGAGCTAGTTACAACTCAAGAGAGCTATGGAAAGAATAATGATGTGAATAATACTGAGACAGAAAAATAGCAACATAGACGAAAAAGCAAAGTAAAGTAGACTATATTCTAATGACATGCAAGAAAAGGAAATGAACATAGGCATGACATATAATGAGAATGACAGATAATAAATGGACAAGATGAATAACGGAATGAGTCTCTAGAGTTGCAAAACGCAACGGGGGAAGGAAAGAGAAGATGAAGGATTGACGAGCTAAGAAAATTTGCCGTTATAGACTGTCATGGAAAGATCATTAACAGACGCGTGTGGAAGGATATGTTTGAAACCTTTGTCTTGTAGTGGACAAGCAACGGCTGATGATATATATATATATATATATATATACACATATTTTATACATATATATACACACACACACATATATATATATATATATATAAATATTCGAGTTAATATTGTAGAAAGTTGGGATACAACCGCTAGAGTTATTGAATCCTTTGGCAAGCCAGACAGTACTATATTGGATCCCTCTCTCTTGGTTATGGCTCATCTTTACTTTGCCTACATATATACCGAATTGTCTGACCTATTCTTTACACATTCTCACTCTGTCCTCATTATACCTGACAACACTGAGATTTCCAAACAATTCTTTTCGCAAAGGGTTAACTACTGCAATGTAATTCTTCAGTGGCTACATTCCTCCTGGTAAGGCTAGAAGAGACTCTTTAGCTATGGTAAGCGGCTCTTCTAGGAAAAAGACACTCACAAAATCAAACTGATGTTCTCTAGTCTTGGGTAGTGCCATGGTCTTCCACTGTCTAGGGTTATAGTTCTCTTGCCTGAGGGTATACTCGGGCATGCTATTCTATCTTGTTTTCTCTTCCTCTTGTTTTTTTATTCAAGTTTTTTATAGTTTATATATGAAAGATCCAATTCAGTGCCGCTGTTCTTGAAATGTTTCATTTTGATTGTTCATTACTTCCCGTAATTATTTTGGTTCCTTTCCTCACTGGGCTATTTTTCCTTGTTGGAACCTTGGGCTTACCAGT
>NC_090769.1:14357048-14364548 GCF_036898095.1 Palaemon carinicauda
CAAGGAAGGGGTTGGGTTTGAGGGAGCCTATAGGTCTATCTGCTGAGTCATCAGTAGCCATTGCCTGGCCATCCCTGGTCGTAGCTTAGGGGGAGAGGGGGCTTGGGCTCTGATTATATGGTCAGTCTCTATGGCATTGTCCTGCTTGCTAGGGCAATGTCATTTTCCTTGCCTCTGTCATTCATGAGTGGCCTTTAAACCTTTAAACTTTGCAGTGATAAACCCCAAAACTATGCACATTCCTTTTTTTTTTTTTTTTTTTTTTTTTCCGCGATAGCAGCTAACGATCAACCTCCCTCATTGAAGTTTCTAGGTTTATTCACTTCTCAATCGACTTGGTTGATAGTTGGTGAATCTAATTGAGAAGGAATAAGTATTTTTTACTGGAAAACTGCCTCTTAAATCTCCTTATTCTTCTTATTCTTCTTCTTTATGTGATATTGGGGCTTTTATATTAGCATCCTCCTTCTCCTCCTCCCCCTCCTCCTCCTCCTCCTCCTCCTCCTCTTCTTCTTCTTCTTCTTCTTCTTCTTCTTCTTCTTCTTCTTCTTATGCGATATTCGAGCGTTTATATTAGCACTATAAACTTTAAGAATTGTCCAATAATTTCAGAAAGATAAGTACTGTACTTTAAGTAAAAGAAAAAGCTTTAAAATATTATGAAACGAGGGGTTACTAAGTCAGTGAGCTGAGAGAAAATTACACATTCTCCTAATTATGTTTTTAAGACAGATTTTATTCTGTAGTGCCTTCGTCCCGGAAAATTATTCACTTCATTATATTAGTTTTATTTTTAAATTTCTAAATTCTTTTGTTTATCTGTTATGTTAATCAGTCGCATGTTAATGATTACGATGGTTTTTCTCGTCGTGTTAAATCCGTTTCAAACTTACAAAATGCTTAAACATGGATTAATCATAATTATGAAATAGCCGTTTACAGAAGTACTGTAGTTAATCAACAAATCAAGTACCCGTGTGGAAAATAATTACACAAGAATAAAGTAGCTAAATTAGTTAAAAACGAATCAAATAGCAAATGCATAAAGTAGTAACGCAAGAAAATAGTATGTTGAAAAGTAGCTACACAAGAATCGAGTACAAAGGTAGTTACATAAAGCAAATAATATGTTGAAAAGTAGCTACACAAGAATCAAGTACAAAAGTAGATACATAGCAAAATAACTAATAATATGAAAAGTAGCTACACAAGAATCGAGTACAAAAGTAGTTACATAACAAAGCAACTAATAATATGAAAAGTAGCTACACAAGAATCGAGTACAAAAGTAGTTACATAACGAAGCAACTAATAATATGAAAAGTAGCTACACAAGAATCGAGTACAAAAGTAGTTACATAAAGCAAATAATATGTTGAAAAGTAGCTACACAAGAATCGAGTACAAAAGTAGATACATAACAAAGCAACTAATAATATGAAAAGTAGCTACACAAGAATCGAGTACAAAAGTAGTTACATAACGAAGCAACTAATAATATGAAAAGTAGCTACACAAGAATCGAGTACAAAAGTAGTTACATAAAGCAAATATGTTGAAAAGTAGCTACACAAGAATCAAGTACAAAAGTAGTTATATAGCAAAATAACTAATAATATGAAAAGTAGCTACACAAGAATCGAGTACAAAAGTAGTTACATAAAGCAAATAATATGTTGAAAAGTAGCTACACAAGAATCAAGTACAAAAGTAGATACATAACAAAGCAACTAATAATATGAAAAGTAGCTACACAAGAATCGAGTACAAAAGTAGTTACATAACAAAGGAACTAATAATATGAAAAGTAGCTACACAAGAATTGAGTACAAAAGTAGTTACATGAAGCAAATAATATGAAAAGTAACTACACAAGAATCGAGTACAAAAGCCATTACATAAATGCAAATAATATGTTGAAAAGTAGGTATACAAGAATCGAGTACAAAAGTAGCTACATAACAAAGTAAATAGTATTCTGAAAAGTAGTTTCACAAGAATTAAGTACAAAAGTAGCTACATAACAAAGTAAATAGTAAGCTGAAAAGTAGTGTCACAAGAATTAAGTACAAAAGTAGCTACATAACAGTAAATAGTATGCTGAAAAGTAGTTTCAAAAGAATTAAGTACAAAAGTAGCTACATAAAAAAGTAAATAGTATGTTGAAAAGTAATTTCACAAGAATTAAGTACAAAAGTAGTTACCATATCAGCGACTTCTCATGGACCAATACACGCGAGCTATAATAAAAGCCTTTGCAACATAACAGCGACAACAGAAAGACTTAAATGAAATTATAGATTAAGAAAGAGGTTCCGTAGAGTCAAGCGGTGTGAAACTCGTTGTCCTAGGTCAAGGGTGCTAAGGATGCTTGAGAGAAGAGAGAGAGAGAGAGAGAGAGAGAGAGAGAGAGAGAGAGTAAACAGGGCGGGGAAGATTAGAGGCGTCTGCGAGATATACAATATTTATCTATTTCCTTTATTATGTTTAAAGGTTCTTAAAGTGTTAATTAGATGCGTTTTCATTATGAGAAAGACCTTTTTAATATTTCTGATTTAATCATCTTAATCATCTTAACAGTAAATTAAAAACGAAATGAAGAAGTAAACATGTTGACAAAAAGGAAAAAAAGTATTTATGAATCTATATATATATATATATATATATGCATATGTGTGTGTGTTTGTACCTAATATACTGTATATGTATATATATATGTATATATATATATATATATATATATTTACATTTGTATATATATTTATTTACATTTATATATATATATATATATATGTATGTATAATCATACATAAAATAAACATAGAAAGTTCAAAGGTAAAGTAATATAAACATTACAAAACGCTTATGATGATCATCAGTAGCTAAATCATCATAAATGCCTCAATGAAACACGAAAGTTGTTGCAAAAAAATATGCATAAACTACAAAAGTAAAGACGAACTTCCAATATCACTACACCTCATTCGACATTACAAGTGTGTCAAGTAACACAATAAATAGCATTTAACCTAAATTGCACTAAACTTCAAAAGTAATTTACCCTCAGAAACTGTTGCTTTAATCCCTGTAATGAGATACAGAGAGAGAGAGAGAGAGAGAGAGAGAGAGAGAGAGAGAGAGAAGATAAAAGGCCATTAGCGTTTTTCACACCTTAATGACGAAGGCAAATGAACGGAATTAGATTCGCCTATTTCATGGACACCCTCGACGACATCAGATTAGATTCATTGAAATCTCGTTGGTGCTTAGATTGGCTGGCTTCGGTTAAATACTTCTAACCAGCTTCATTACTGCAAGACTCCTTTACTCCCCCTCCCTGTCTCTTCCTCCTCCCTCTCCACTGTTTTCTCATTGGGCTCCTCATACTGCTACATCGAATTTTCTTCTGTTCTTTTTTTCTTCTTTGCTTTTTTAGTTTCTTCTCATCACCTTCTATTTCCTACCATTCCTCTTTATCCTCTTCCTCATCTAATTTTTTATTTGCTCTTTTTTTCGTTTTCTTCTCCTCACCTTCTATTTTCTCTCATTCTTCGTTATCATCTCTTCCTCATCTATTTTTTTTCTGTTCTTTTTTTCTTCTTTGCTTTTTTAGTTTCTTCTCATCACCTTCTATTTCCTACCATTCCTCCTTATCCTCTTCCTCATCTAATTTATTTCTGTTCATTTTTTCTTCTTCGCTTTTTTTTGTTTTCTTCTACTCGCCTTTTATTTCCTACCATTCCTCCTTATCCTCTTCCCTATCTAATTTTTTGTCTGTTGTTGTTGTTGTTTTTATTATTATTAAGCGCAGGATTGAGATATGTTCAATAATTATTTTATCCAAAATAACTAATATCGAATCTTATACAACTATTGTAACGAAACATTATATACTCTTAAAATAATGATAGCCCCGTTATCCAAACATTCTTCATGACAGTGATATCTTTATTGATTAACATTTCAATATTCCGGGCACAGATAATTTACTTATTACTCTAAAGAAGAATAATATTGAAAACGGGAAAAAAAATTAATTGTATCGGAAAAGAAAAAACAAAAAGGACTTTAACTACACTAAAAATCAACGTCAATTTCAGCTAATAGTTAAGAGACGCCGATACTGAACAGCCCCATAAAATGAGGCTAATAGGCTTTTGGGAAAATGGCTATCTATGACTTAGGGAGTCTGGATAGATCTTTATTGATTTGGGGGTATTTAGAAGATCCTATAGTTATTAAAGCTATTATTTTATTATAGAATAAGACAAGAACAGTCGATTTAAAAATTAGATACCTGAATTTCCAATAATTAGGATACCTATATGCATGGAATCAGAAAAAGGTCAAAGGGAAGATTTGATAATTATTCTAGACTCAAGAAAAATACTTGCTAAAATAAAAGAAGTAAAAGAAGATACACTACAGTTGAGGAATGGAAGGCAGAGAAAAATTTCAAAAGTTATGAAACATACATTAATGAACTTCAATTGCACAATGTCTGTAATTAACGCAGGAACACATGGCACTTCAGAGTATCATAGTATCCCTAACACGGCCAAAAAAGGTGTTATAGATTTACAGTAGAGGGAATAGGCTACTATAGAATAGAAGACCCCTGGTGCCTGGTTAGAGCCATGGGCCAGTGACATTGCCCTGTCGAGCAGGACAATGCCCTAGAGACTGACCATATATACATATCAGCGCCCAAGCCCGCTCTCCACCCAAGCTAGGACCAAGGAGGGCCAGGCAATGGGTGCTGATGACTCAGCAGATAGACCTATAGGCTTCCCCAAACCCCCATCCTTTGCTAGAAAAAAAAAAACTAACGAGTTTGAGCGGGGTTCGAACCCCACTCTGGCGTTCACTAGTCAGGGACGTTACCACATCGGTTTTGGTACCAAGACATTTCAGAACAATAGCATCTTACTGAGAATATAGGTTATTATTATTATTATTATTATTATTATTATTATTATTATTATTATTATTACTAGCCAAGCTACAACCCTAGTTGGAAAAGCAAGATACTATAAGCCCAAGGGCTCCAACAGGGAAAAATAGCCCAGTGAGGAAAGGAAATAAGATGGTATAAACGTCTCGCACCAGGCCAGTGAGACATCATTGCATCTCTGTTGAATGTTAATGGTGATATACCTGTGGTACCAGAGCCTTGTAGCACATTGGCCCCTATGTAATTGTGATAAGTAAAACGTTCGGCAGATCTATGTGGTACCAGGGTAGGTCGGCACTGCAGCACCTCTGCATAATGAGAGTGGTTATAAACTTTTGGTACCAGGGCAGTGTGACACCAGATGTTTTGTGGTGATAAACATCTGGTACTAGGGCAGTGCGAGACCAGATGTTTTGTGGTGATAAACATCTGGTACTAGGGCAGCGTGACACCAGATGTTTTGTGGTAATAAACATCTGGTACCAGGGCAGCGTGACACCAGATGTTTTGTGGTGATAAACATCTGGTACCAGGGCAGCGTGACACCAGATGTTTTGTGGTGATAAATATCTGGTACCAGGGCAGCGTGACACCAGATGTTTTGTGGTGATAAACATCTGGTACCAGGGCAGCGTGACACCAGATGTTTTGTGGTGATAAACATCTGGTACCAGGGCAGCGTGACGCCAGATGTTTTGTGGTGATAAACATCTGGTACCAGGGCAGCGTGACACCAGACGTTTTGTGGTGATAAACATCTGGTACTAGGGGAGTGCGAGACCTTACACCTCTACATAGTTTTTGGTAATACACCTCTGGTATCAGAATCTTGAGACACTATGACGTCTCTGCAGATTGTAGATTGTGATAAAACTGTACTGGAATAGTGAGGTTTCATATGGCACCACTATAGAATATGGGTGGTGATAGACCTTTAGTACTCGAATAGTGCTGTGTCTTGACATTTCTACAAAAGGTATTCATCTTATCAGACGGAATTCTAAGAAATATGATCATTGTCATTATGAATGATATTCGTGCTAGTAGATAAACGCAAACATTGCCAATAGATATAAAGAAAAATTTGAGCTGGTACCAAAAGTAACAGTAGGAGAAGTAAAGAAAGCATTGAAAGGAATAAAAAGAGACAAAGCAGCAGGAAAAGATGGCCTAGCATTTAATAATGTAAGGAGGAGATTTCGTAATAGTAAAACTCGCTGAAATTTTGCACAAAATGTTTGCAAGAATGTTCTAGAGACCTACAGCTTGGAAAAAAACTTCATCATTATATTGATTCACAAAACAGGGAGACACAAAGACCTGAAAAATTACCGCCCAAGAAGTTTACTCTCAGTAATGTAGAAAATTTTAGGCTGAATAGAAAGACAGCTAGACTTTAATCAACCAAGAGAGTAGGCAGGTTTTAAAAGTGTGTATTCAACAACTGATCATATCCATATAATTAGCAAATCAATGGAAAAATCCACTGATTATGACAACCCACTATGTATGTCATCTATATACTTTGTGAATGCTTTTGATTTTATCAAAACTTTAACAGTAATGAAAGCTATTCAAAAGCAAGGAATAGATGAATCTCATGTTAGAATACTTAAAGATATCCATATGGGCAGCACAGCAATCCTAAAACTACATAAAGATAGTTAGATCATTCCGATTGCAAAGGAGTGAGGCAGGGAGACACCATCTTTCCTGAAGTATTGAGTGTGCCAAAAACAAGTTTTTAAGAATTTGCATTGAAAACCTGTAGCAATTAACATATATAAGAAATACCTTAGAAAATTAAGATTTGCAGATGACATATTTCTATTTATTGAATAGCGAAAACAGAAATATACGATTAAAAATTAATATGAGTAAAACTAAGGTAATGTTCAATGAAAATGTAGAGAGACAACAAACAAGGGTTACAGACAAAACTCTAGAGATTGTTAATGAATATGCATACTTAGGAGAGGTAATGAATGTTCCCCAATTACATGAGTCCGAAATGAAAAGAAAGATAACCATAGGATGGAGAGCTTTTTGTAAACAAGATGAGATTATGAAAAGTAAAATGCCACTTTCTCTAAAAGAAAAGTATTTAATCAGATGGTCCTACCAGTATTAGCTTATGTATCAGAAACTTGGAGCCTTACTAAAGCTTTAGAACATAAGCTAGTTGCAACTCAAAGACCTATGGAAAGAATAGTGATGGTATTAACACTAAGAGACAGAAAAAGAGCAATTGGATACGAGGGCAAATTAAAGTAGAGGATATACTAACAACAAGTAAGAAAAAGAGGGATGTGGGCAGGACATATAATTTGACTGACAGATGACAGTTGGACTAAAAGAATAACAGAATGGGTCCCTAGAGATTACAAAGAAGCCGGCGAAGGAAGAGAATACGATGGATTGACGTGCTAAGAAAATGTGCGGGTGTAGACTAGCATAGAAAGACCATAAACAGACGGAAGTGGAAAGATATGTCTTAGTCCTTTTTCCTGTAGTGGACTAGTTACGGCTGATGATGATGATGATGA
>NC_090769.1:14377547-14385047 GCF_036898095.1 Palaemon carinicauda
AGCCATTGCCTGGCCATCCCTGGTCGTAGCTTAGGGGGAGAGGGGGCTTGGGCTCTGATTATATGGTCAGTCTCTATGGCATTGTCCTGCTTGCTAGGGCAATGTCATTTTCCTTGCCTCTGTCATTCATGAGTGGCCTTTAAACCTTTAAACTTTGCAGTGATAAACCCCAAAACTATGCACATTCCTTTTTTTTTTTTTTTTTTTTTTTTTTCCGCGATAGCAGCTAACGATCAACCTCCCTCATTGAAGTTTCTAGGTTTATTCACTTCTCAATCGACTTGGTTGATAGTTGGTGAATCTAATTGAGAAGGAATAAGTATTTTTTACTGGAAAACTGCCTCTTAAATCTCCTTATTCTTCTTATTCTTCTTCTTTATGTGATATTGGGGCTTTTATATTAGCATCCTCCTTCTCCTCCTCCCCCTCCTCCTCCTCCTCCTCCTCCTCTTCTTCTTCTTCTTCTTCTTCTTCTTCTTCTTCTTCTTCTTCTTATGCGATATTCGAGCGTTTATATTAGCACTATAAACTTTAAGAATTGTCCAATAATTTCAGAAAGATAAGTACTGTACTTTAAGTAAAAGAAAAAGCTTTAAAATATTATGAAACGAGGGGTTACTAAGTCAGTGAGCTGAGAGAAAATTACACATTCTCCTAATTATGTTTTTAAGACAGATTTTATTCTGTAGTGCCTTCGTCCCGGAAAATTATTCACTTCATTATATTAGTTTTATTTTTAAATTTCTAAATTCTTTTGTTTATCTGTTATGTTAATCAGTCGCATGTTAATGATTACGATGGTTTTTCTCGTCGTGTTAAATCCGTTTCAAACTTACAAAATGCTTAAACATGGATTAATCATAATTATGAAATAGCCGTTTACAGAAGTACTGTAGTTAATCAACAAATCAAGTACCCGTGTGGAAAATAATTACACAAGAATAAAGTAGCTAAATTAGTTAAAAACGAATCAAATAGCAAATGCATAAAGTAGTAACGCAAGAAAATAGTATGTTGAAAAGTAGCTACACAAGAATCGAGTACAAAGGTAGTTACATAAAGCAAATAATATGTTGAAAAGTAGCTACACAAGAATCAAGTACAAAAGTAGATACATAGCAAAATAACTAATAATATGAAAAGTAGCTACACAAGAATCGAGTACAAAAGTAGTTACATAACAAAGCAACTAATAATATGAAAAGTAGCTACACAAGAATCGAGTACAAAAGTAGTTACATAACGAAGCAACTAATAATATGAAAAGTAGCTACACAAGAATCGAGTACAAAAGTAGTTACATAAAGCAAATAATATGTTGAAAAGTAGCTACACAAGAATCGAGTACAAAAGTAGATACATAACAAAGCAACTAATAATATGAAAAGTAGCTACACAAGAATCGAGTACAAAAGTAGTTACATAACGAAGCAACTAATAATATGAAAAGTAGCTACACAAGAATCGAGTACAAAAGTAGTTACATAAAGCAAATATGTTGAAAAGTAGCTACACAAGAATCAAGTACAAAAGTAGTTATATAGCAAAATAACTAATAATATGAAAAGTAGCTACACAAGAATCGAGTACAAAAGTAGTTACATAAAGCAAATAATATGTTGAAAAGTAGCTACACAAGAATCAAGTACAAAAGTAGATACATAACAAAGCAACTAATAATATGAAAAGTAGCTACACAAGAATCGAGTACAAAAGTAGTTACATAACAAAGGAACTAATAATATGAAAAGTAGCTACACAAGAATTGAGTACAAAAGTAGTTACATGAAGCAAATAATATGAAAAGTAACTACACAAGAATCGAGTACAAAAGCCATTACATAAATGCAAATAATATGTTGAAAAGTAGGTATACAAGAATCGAGTACAAAAGTAGCTACATAACAAAGTAAATAGTATTCTGAAAAGTAGTTTCACAAGAATTAAGTACAAAAGTAGCTACATAACAAAGTAAATAGTAAGCTGAAAAGTAGTGTCACAAGAATTAAGTACAAAAGTAGCTACATAACAGTAAATAGTATGCTGAAAAGTAGTTTCAAAAGAATTAAGTACAAAAGTAGCTACATAAAAAAGTAAATAGTATGTTGAAAAGTAATTTCACAAGAATTAAGTACAAAAGTAGTTACCATATCAGCGACTTCTCATGGACCAATACACGCGAGCTATAATAAAAGCCTTTGCAACATAACAGCGACAACAGAAAGACTTAAATGAAATTATAGATTAAGAAAGAGGTTCCGTAGAGTCAAGCGGTGTGAAACTCGTTGTCCTAGGTCAAGGGTGCTAAGGATGCTTGAGAGAAGAGAGAGAGAGAGAGAGAGAGAGAGAGAGAGAGAGAGAGAGAGAGAGAGAGAGAGAGAGAGAGAGAGAGAGAGAGTAAACAGGGCGGGGAAGATTAGAGGCGTCTGCGAGATATACAATATTTATCTATTTCCTTTATTATGTTTAAAGGTTCTTAAAGTGTTAATTAGATGCGTTTTCATTATGAGAAAGACCTTTTTAATATTTCTGATTTAATCATCTTAATCATCTTAACAGTAAATTAAAAACGAAATGAAGAAGTAAACATGTTGACAAAAAGGAAAAAAAGTATTTATGAATCTATATATATATATATATATATATATATATATATATATATATATATATATATATATATATATATATATATATATATATATGCATATGTGTGTGTGTTTGTACCTAATATACTGTATATGTATATATATATGTATATATATATATATATATATATATATATATATATATATATATATATATATTTACATTTGTATATATATTTATTTACATTTATATATATATATATATATATATATATATATATATATATATATATATATATATATATATATATATATATATATATATATATATGTATGTATAATCATACATAAAATAAACATAGAAAGTTCAAAGGTAAAGTAATATAAACATTACAAAACGCTTATGATGATCATCAGTAGCTAAATCATCATAAATGCCTCAATGAAACACGAAAGTTGTTGCAAAAAAATATGCATAAACTACAAAAGTAAAGACGAACTTCCAATATCACTACACCTCATTCGACATTACAAGTGTGTCAAGTAACACAATAAATAGCATTTAACCTAAATTGCACTAAACTTCAAAAGTAATTTACCCTCAGAAACTGTTGCTTTAATCCCTGTAATGAGATACAGAGAGAGAGAGAGAGAGAGAGAGAGAGAGAGAGAGAGAGAGAGAGAGAGAGAGAGAAGATAAAAGGCCATTAGCGTTTTTCACACCTTAATGACGAAGGCAAATGAACGGAATTAGATTCGCCTATTTCATGGACACCCTCGACGACATCAGATTAGATTCATTGAAATCTCGTTGGTGCTTAGATTGGCTGGCTTCGGTTAAATACTTCTAACCAGCTTCATTACTGCAAGACTCCTTTACTCCCCCTCCCTGTCTCTTCCTCCTCCCTCTCCACTGTTTTCTCATTGGGCTCCTCATACTGCTACATCGAATTTTCTTCTGTTCTTTTTTTCTTCTTTGCTTTTTTAGTTTCTTCTCATCACCTTCTATTTCCTACCATTCCTCTTTATCCTCTTCCTCATCTAATTTTTTATTTGCTCTTTTTTTCGTTTTCTTCTCCTCACCTTCTATTTTCTCTCATTCTTCGTTATCATCTCTTCCTCATCTATTTTTTTTCTGTTCTTTTTTTCTTCTTTGCTTTTTTAGTTTCTTCTCATCACCTTCTATTTCCTACCATTCCTCCTTATCCTCTTCCTCATCTAATTTATTTCTGTTCATTTTTTCTTCTTCGCTTTTTTTTGTTTTCTTCTACTCGCCTTTTATTTCCTACCATTCCTCCTTATCCTCTTCCCTATCTAATTTTTTGTCTGTTGTTGTTGTTGTTTTTATTATTATTAAGCGCAGGATTGAGATATGTTCAATAATTATTTTATCCAAAATAACTAATATCGAATCTTATACAACTATTGTAACGAAACATTATATACTCTTAAAATAATGATAGCCCCGTTATCCAAACATTCTTCATGACAGTGATATCTTTATTGATTAACATTTCAATATTCCGGGCACAGATAATTTACTTATTACTCTAAAGAAGAATAATATTGAAAACGGGAAAAAAAATTAATTGTATCGGAAAAGAAAAAACAAAAAGGACTTTAACTACACTAAAAATCAACGTCAATTTCAGCTAATAGTTAAGAGACGCCGATACTGAACAGCCCCATAAAATGAGGCTAATAGGCTTTTGGGAAAATGGCTATCTATGACTTAGGGAGTCTGGATAGATCTTTATTGATTTGGGGGTATTTAGAAGATCCTATAGTTATTAAAGCTATTATTTTATTATAGAATAAGACAAGAACAGTCGATTTAAAAATTAGATACCTGAATTTCCAATAATTAGGATACCTATATGCATGGAATCAGAAAAAGGTCAAAGGGAAGATTTGATAATTATTCTAGACTCAAGAAAAATACTTGCTAAAATAAAAGAAGTAAAAGAAGATACACTACAGTTGAGGAATGGAAGGCAGAGAAAAATTTCAAAAGTTATGAAACATACATTAATGAACTTCAATTGCACAATGTCTGTAATTAACGCAGGAACACATGGCACTTCAGAGTATCATAGTATCCCTAACACGGCCAAAAAAGGTGTTATAGATTTACAGTAGAGGGAATAGGCTACTATAGAATAGAAGACCCCTGGTGCCTGGTTAGAGCCATGGGCCAGTGACATTGCCCTGTCGAGCAGGACAATGCCCTAGAGACTGACCATATATACATATCAGCGCCCAAGCCCGCTCTCCACCCAAGCTAGGACCAAGGAGGGCCAGGCAATGGGTGCTGATGACTCAGCAGATAGACCTATAGGCTTCCCCAAACCCCCATCCTTTGCTAGAAAAAAAAAAACTAACGAGTTTGAGCGGGGTTCGAACCCCACTCTGGCGTTCACTAGTCAGGGACGTTACCACATCGGTTTTGGTACCAAGACATTTCAGAACAATAGCATCTTACTGAGAATATAGGTTATTATTATTATTATTATTATTATTATTATTATTATTATTATTATTATTACTAGCCAAGCTACAACCCTAGTTGGAAAAGCAAGATACTATAAGCCCAAGGGCTCCAACAGGGAAAAATAGCCCAGTGAGGAAAGGAAATAAGATGGTATAAACGTCTCGCACCAGGCCAGTGAGACATCATTGCATCTCTGTTGAATGTTAATGGTGATATACCTGTGGTACCAGAGCCTTGTAGCACATTGGCCCCTATGTAATTGTGATAAGTAAAACGTTCGGCAGATCTATGTGGTACCAGGGTAGGTCGGCACTGCAGCACCTCTGCATAATGAGAGTGGTTATAAACTTTTGGTACCAGGGCAGTGTGACACCAGATGTTTTGTGGTGATAAACATCTGGTACTAGGGCAGTGCGAGACCAGATGTTTTGTGGTGATAAACATCTGGTACTAGGGCAGCGTGACACCAGATGTTTTGTGGTAATAAACATCTGGTACCAGGGCAGCGTGACACCAGATGTTTTGTGGTGATAAACATCTGGTACCAGGGCAGCGTGACACCAGATGTTTTGTGGTGATAAATATCTGGTACCAGGGCAGCGTGACACCAGATGTTTTGTGGTGATAAACATCTGGTACCAGGGCAGCGTGACACCAGATGTTTTGTGGTGATAAACATCTGGTACCAGGGCAGCGTGACGCCAGATGTTTTGTGGTGATAAACATCTGGTACCAGGGCAGCGTGACACCAGACGTTTTGTGGTGATAAACATCTGGTACTAGGGGAGTGCGAGACCTTACACCTCTACATAGTTTTTGGTAATACACCTCTGGTATCAGAATCTTGAGACACTATGACGTCTCTGCAGATTGTAGATTGTGATAAAACTGTACTGGAATAGTGAGGTTTCATATGGCACCACTATAGAATATGGGTGGTGATAGACCTTTAGTACTCGAATAGTGCTGTGTCTTGACATTTCTACAAAAGGTATTCATCTTATCAGACGGAATTCTAAGAAATATGATCATTGTCATTATGAATGATATTCGTGCTAGTAGATAAACGCAAACATTGCCAATAGATATAAAGAAAAATTTGAGCTGGTACCAAAAGTAACAGTAGGAGAAGTAAAGAAAGCATTGAAAGGAATAAAAAGAGACAAAGCAGCAGGAAAAGATGGCCTAGCATTTAATAATGTAAGGAGGAGATTTCGTAATAGTAAAACTCGCTGAAATTTTGCACAAAATGTTTGCAAGAATGTTCTAGAGACCTACAGCTTGGAAAAAAACTTCATCATTATATTGATTCACAAAACAGGGAGACACAAAGACCTGAAAAATTACCGCCCAAGAAGTTTACTCTCAGTAATGTAGAAAATTTTAGGCTGAATAGAAAGACAGCTAGACTTTAATCAACCAAGAGAGTAGGCAGGTTTTAAAAGTGTGTATTCAACAACTGATCATATCCATATAATTAGCAAATCAATGGAAAAATCCACTGATTATGACAACCCACTATGTATGTCATCTATATACTTTGTGAATGCTTTTGATTTTATCAAAACTTTAACAGTAATGAAAGCTATTCAAAAGCAAGGAATAGATGAATCTCATGTTAGAATACTTAAAGATATCCATATGGGCAGCACAGCAATCCTAAAACTACATAAAGATAGTTAGATCATTCCGATTGCAAAGGAGTGAGGCAGGGAGACACCATCTTTCCTGAAGTATTGAGTGTGCCAAAAACAAGTTTTTAAGAATTTGCATTGAAAACCTGTAGCAATTAACATATATAAGAAATACCTTAGAAAATTAAGATTTGCAGATGACATATTTCTATTTATTGAATAGCGAAAACAGAAATATACGATTAAAAATTAATATGAGTAAAACTAAGGTAATGTTCAATGAAAATGTAGAGAGACAACAAACAAGGGTTACAGACAAAACTCTAGAGATTGTTAATGAATATGCATACTTAGGAGAGGTAATGAATGTTCCCCAATTACATGAGTCCGAAATGAAAAGAAAGATAACCATAGGATGGAGAGCTTTTTGTAAACAAGATGAGATTATGAAAAGTAAAATGCCACTTTCTCTAAAAAGAAAAGTATTTAATCAGATGGTCCTACCAGTATTAGCTTATGTATCAGAAACTTGGAGCCTTACTAAAGCTTTAGAACATAAGCTAGTTGCAACTCAAAGACCTATGGAAAGAATAGTGATGGTATTAACACTAAGAGACAGAAAAAGAGCAATTGGATACGAGGGCAAATTAAAGTAGAGGATATACTAACAACAAGTAAGAAAAAGAGGGATGTGGGCAGGACATATAATTTGACTGACAGATGACAGTTGGACTAAAAGAATAACAGAATGGGTCCCTAGAGATTACAAAGAAGCCGGCGAAGGAAGAGA
>NC_090769.1:14390047-14395047 GCF_036898095.1 Palaemon carinicauda
ATTGTTATTATTATTATTATTATTATTATTGGAAAAATATTTTGACAGCCAGAGATTTTCTTTAATTTTCATTACTTTAATGCCAAATGCAATTCGTAAAAAAGAGTTCTTATTTATAGCTGTAGGCGTACAAATATATATATATATATATATATATATATATATATATATATATATATATATATAAATTTATTATTATTATTATTATTATTATTATTATTATTGTTATTACTATTATTATTATTATTGGGGAAATATTTTGAAAGTCAGAGATTTTCTTTCATTTTCATTAGTTTAATGCCAAATGCAACTCGTAAAAAAGAGTTTTTATGTATAGCTGTAGGCGTACAAATATATATATATATATATATATATATATATATATATATATATATATATATATATATATATATATATGTGTGTGTGTGTGTGTGTGTGTGTGTGTGTGTGTGTGCGTGTGTGTGAGCGTGTGTGAGAGAGTGTGTAACAACAGGCATCTAATTCTCTACTTGGGGTCTCTCATTTGTGATCCATGATTGTTAATCACTGAGCGATAAAATAATGTCTCTACCTTACCGCAAAAGTATCGAAGTTTATTGATCGCGAGTAACCAAACGCCCTCTTGTGTTTCAAGTTTTACTCGAATGAAAATTTAAATAATAATAATTTATAGCTTACAAAAATATAATTGTACTCTTCTTCAGCTCAATGCCACCATTCTCCTTATAGATTTTTAACACCTGTGGAACGCATCTTTCGTCCTGGGTGTGGCTGTATGTGTCTGTTTATCCATAAACTTTCTAGGTATAGAAGTTGAAGCTTTTATCTTCTATTTGTCAGAGGGAATCTACTAAATTAATTTGCTATTATCTTGAGGTTTAGGTTGAAATTAAAATATAAAAATAGAATCATAGTTTTAAATTAGGATATTCTAAGATAAAATTGACCCTTATTTTCTCTTGCTTATTGAGATTGTTAATTTGGCGGTTAATAATATGCAGTTACATTCTAATTTTGTTAACCTGTATTCAATCTATGTCCTACATTCTTACCACATTGGCCTTCATACCGACGTCACACTATTTAATTGTCCTTGATATGATCCGACTCATAAATACTCGAACACTTTTTATGTGTCTGTGGAATTGACCTTGGCATGGTCTGACGCCACAAATATCTGATACCTTTTGAACGGGATACCTTCTGACCTTGACCCAAACCTGGTCCTTGCAATCAATCAAATTCAAGTGATTAATGAGCGTCCTCACATCCATTTTCTTCTCGTTTCTTTTTATGTTCTCATTCAGTGGTCATCGTTGCTGTTTTTTTCTGAAGCTCCAAATCTTTAGTTTTTTTTTATATTTGGTAGAAATCCAAAGCTAATTTATCTACCTCGAAGATTTCCTGTTCTCACGTCGTTTCAGGGCTCTAAAGGAATCCAAGATCAAGAGGACAATGGAAAATCGGTCAAGGTTGACTCTGATGACCTACTTTTTTACAGAGCCAAATTAATCAAAATAAGACCTCGGCTATTTTTCTGACATTATTGAATAAAAAATCTTGCCATTAGTTTCATAATGTCTTTGTTTACAAAATAATTTTGATCTAGGACATCCTCATGAACTAGATTCCATCTCGCCTTTGTTTTGAATCTAGATGAGGATGACTTTGATGAACAGATTCCAGTTTATGGGTCACAATACTTGACCTCTGTTAATTCGTTTGGTGATTTTTTGTCTTATTTTGTATGTAGGACACTTATCAAATACTTCAAAGTATGTATGTATTGCTTACATAAACTATATATGTACCTCAGCTAGCGAAGTTGAAAGAATGTTATGTTTTCGCCCCTGTTTGTCCTTTTGTGTGTTTGTTTGTTTGTGAACAACTTCCTGGCCACAATTTTACTCATAGAGTAGTGAAACTTTCATAGATTAACTGTTATGTTAAGGCGTAGAAGTGATTTAATTTTGTATCTGGATGATTTTACGCATTTTTTTAAAAGGTGTATATAGCCTATACATTTCAACATGTCAAATAAAAACATAAATTTTAATCATATCTGTATGGAGGTATATAATTTTTCCAATATATCCATCTGTAAATCTATATCTGATGTCTGAGGTAATAATATCTTGAAAAGAGGTCTTCGAAAACATCTGTGAGTGGATACAAGATCAGATTTGAGCTGTGTTTATGTAGGGCATACTTATGAAGATATGCAAACTTTCTGGTAAAGACAGAAATTGTTTGTTTATTTGGCCGGGTATTCGAAACTAAAGTGCAGTTTTGAATCGCGTTTTCTATTTTTTTACGTTAGGTTTCGTATGAATTAGATAATTTTACTTATATTCTTATGCTAATATCAATATATGAGCGCAAAATTATTAATAGAAAAATAGGCACAAAACTCCGTCTCACTAAAATGATTATCTCTCTCTCTCTCTCTCTCTCTCTCTCTCTCTCTCTCTCTCTCTCTCTCTCTCTCTCTCTCTCTCAAACACGCACACGGCCATGCGCACATACAAGCATGCATAAATATGTACGTATATGTAAAAAAAGGGGTAAATAAATGTGGATATTTTACGTTTTGATATATATATATATATAATATTATATATATATATATATTAATATATATATATTTATTTATTTATTTATTTATTTGTTTATATATATATATTTATATATATATATACATATATATATATATTTATATATATATATATATATAATATATATATATATATATATATATATATATATTTATATATGTATATATGTATATATAAATATATATATTTAGATATATATATAATATATATATATATATATATATATTAATATAATATATATATATATATATATATAAACATTAATAGATATGTATATATAAATATGTATTCATATGCATATATATATTTATATATATACATACATACATATATATATATATATATATATATAGTATATATATATATATATATATATATCTGTGTGTGTCTGTATGTGTGGAGAGAGAGAGAGAGAGAGAGAGAGAGGAGAGAGAGAGAGAGAGAGAGAGAGAGAGAGAGAGAGATCTTATGATCCCCGCCATACATAAACCTAAGTACAGAGACCCCTTAAAGTGCCAAAATAACTCAGGGGAAAAAAAAACGTTAATATCTGGACTAAACTAGGCAGCAGAAACGCAGTATTAATATCATCTATACATTGACGTCATCGGAGAGATCGCCCTCTCTATCTATCAACAAAGTTATTTGATTCTATTAATGTAAGAGTAAGCATGTTTTCTGTGAATATGGAATCCCAAGACTATGCATATTAGGAAATTCTTGCCATTGTTATCGTTAAGTTTGGGTATATAGTTTTATTCTTTGATTTATTTTCGATAAATAATGGAATTTTATTCCCTTTGTAATGTACAGTAATAGTTAAACTAACATCTGAAATAATATCAATATTGTAAATGAAATGATTATTAATATTTCAACATCGTTTCTTTATTTTCTCCATTTATTTAACTTATTTATTTATTTTCTCTCTCTCTCCTCTCTCTCTCTCTCTCTCTCTCTCTCTCATCTCTAAAATGTTTTTTTTAGTCTACCGTTTGACCTTAAGTAAAATACTATGAATAATCCCCTTAGAGTTTAATTAACTTTTCCTCCCCCTTTTTTTTCTTTTCTTTTTTTTTCTAACCTTCCTTAATGCCATCTTCTTTGTATTAAGGTTATTAGTGTTGTTGCTGATATTGCTCTTACGACATTGTTACAAGGCTACCACGAGCATTAACCAGAATATTTATTCCAGTGGTAATGTTCACTCTCCTGACCAAAAGCATCGTTGGTCTTGTCTTAACTGCCCTGATGCTTGCTTTATGAGCGACTGCATTCTTGCAACAGTAGATCTTGCATTATTGCAGCGGCTTTATTAGCCTAATTACAAGATCTCTCTCTCTCTCTCTCTCTCTCTCTCTCTCTCTCTCTCTCTCTCTCTCTCTCTCTCTCTCTCATTTGAGTATCATCGTGATTTCTGTGATTTTAAACAAGATGGAACAGAATCAGAGACTAGTCAGGGCACTTTCTTGTTTCTTTTAATATCAGATTGATATTAATTTTAAAACAAAATCTCCCTTTTTCGTGAGCTTGGTTAGCGTTTAGATGAAGTACCACCTACAATTGGTAGATCGTAACAGGAACTAACTTAAGCAATTTGAGTATAATGTACTTAGTATTAGAATAGTTGGTTATTCAACTCACGTACCCAGATATTTTGCTCAGAACCTTGAAACAAAGCTATTAGATGGATGTGAGTGGCAGTAGATTACAATGAGGTGCGGAAAGTCATCAGAGTACACTGCTAAAAAATTTGCATTAAGAAAACGGTAAATGCTGGCAACATTTTTTCCAGGATTTTTACCTTTTTAAGAACGGATATATTGACGTAAAGGAGTGATAAAACGGTCACCAACCAGTAAATTATAAGAACAAATTAATGTAAAAATGCGGTCGCCTGTATTTTACTGAAATACGGTTGAGAACAATAAATGTTTACGTAGAATTTCCGATTAAAATAAGATTTTTTTTAACAGTGTATGTGGTACATTTTCTGAATGGATATTATTCTTTAGCGATGTTTCATACGCGGAAATTCTTTCTCGTTAATCTACTAATCTATTACTTAGCGCGAAACGGGTGGCGAAGTTTTTTTCAGAAACCTTAAAACAAAAAGTTCTTTTAAGATATCAAATCAATTACTTCAAACAGTAATTTTGCCCTAAGGAAATGTCAGTGTTGATGTTGAAGTGAGTGGATGTAAATATGCATTTGCGATGGGTTATGTTGGTCTTAGTTCTCATTTTCCTTTTAAATTATCCAGACCTAGAACTCTGTGGTCAACCTGCTAATTGATGTTTGTACTATATCACTGATGTTATTGCATATCTCATAATTTTTACTGATATCAAAAGTGCAAGAACACTGTACCCCTATTGTAACTCT
>NC_090769.1:14408873-14551373 GCF_036898095.1 Palaemon carinicauda
CCTCATCGTCTACTAAAATATTTCTATTCAAATTGCATTTTGACAGAATTTTAAGGACATGAACATCAACCATCATAAAGCCGAAAATAATGAATGGAAGAACTTTTAATCAAGTCTAAGAAATATATTTTCTTTCGACTGCATTCGGTATGGTAAAGAAATTCATATTGTTGACTATTTTTTATATCTAATTATTCATACCTTGTAAAAGTTCCCTTATTTTGACATCACCATTCAAGAGATGAGTTCCGAAAAAAATCCATCGATTTTTTAATATACTTTACAAATATATATATATATATATATATAATATATATATATATATATATATATATATATATATATATATATATATATATATATATATATATACATATTTGTATATATATATATATATATATACATCCATCTATATATATATATATATATATATATATATATATATATATATATATATACAACATTTCAACAAACAACATCGTAATGTTCTGAATCTCTTATGTTTTAACTGCAACTCAATTACAACCAGTTCCTGTTGACACACTACGGAGAAATCACTTCCCCATCTATTGTATAACTTGATGCGTAAAAATCTTGGCATTACACCAAGTATTCTCCATTTTTCACGAATGCAATGTCGTAAATTGCATGGCCAAGTTCAGTCAGCGTCCCCCCTACTCTCTCTCTCTCTCTCTCTCTCTCTCTCTCTCTCTCTCTCTCCTCTCTCTCTCTCTCTCTCTCTCTCTCTCTCTCTCTCTCTCTCTCTCTCGCGAATCTTTTTGAAAGGCTTTCCATTACCTGAAACACACCTATCCTTCCAAGGAGCATTTGTTCTCCTGGAACACGTGCCAGTGGGTAAAACAGTTTTATACTTAAATGAAATTAGCTGTGATTTATTCAAGGTTTAATCTGTTTAAAGGTTAAAAGGTCGTTAATGAGTGGCAAAGGCAATATATACAATACATATGAACAGCGCCCAAGTCTCTTCCTCACCCAAGCAATGACCAGGGAGAGCCAGGTAATGGCTCTTGATGTCTCAGCAGGTAGTTCTATAGGCGTTTTCCCCATCCATAGATCACAATGACTGTGAGGTTGCAGACACTACTAGAAACTATTGAGCTTAAGTTTCGCTTGAACTCCCATCCAACTGATTGCGAGGCAGGGACCTTTCCAATAGACTACCTCACAGTCCAGATATGTTACAGGCTGCCAACGGAAGAACCCGTGCCTAGCACAAGGTTAGGCAATCAATCAAGCAAGCAAGCAAGGTCCAGATATATATGGACCGTGGACTACCTCATCTCTCAATCTTTCCTACCCGCCAATTCCAGAATGTGGAACTCTACCGTATCCTGCATCCCTTGAAGTATGTAACCTGTCTCTTTTCGTGATGTGGGTCTGTCACTATTCAATAGCGTGATCACTGACACAATGCTTCTAACGAAACAAGGAAAGAATTATAAGAGATTATTTTTGCCCAAGTATGTCCACGCATTACTTCAAAATTTTCATTTAAGACTTTTTTTCAGAATCCTATCTTCAAAAAGGGGTTGATTATTTTTCATCAACAATAATAAAATTCCAGTTTTCCTGACTGCATTAGTAGATTTTTTTTTTTTTTTTTTTTTTTTGGTTGTAGTCAAATTGTTGTATTTTCAGCAATTTTCTATAGATATCAAGGGTCATTACCTGACCCTCCCTGGTCATTGCTTGGGCAAGGAGGGGAATTCTGCGTTGTTCAAATGTATTGTATATATGATTGGTCTCTGGGTCATTGCCCTATTCCTTGCCTTTTCTACTCATGAACGATCTTTTAACCTTCGAGCGGATTTAACCTTGAATAAATATCACCTAATTTCGTTCAAGTATAACATTGTTTTACGCACCTGCACGTGTTCCAGGAGAACAAATGCTCATTGGAAGCATAGGTGTGTTTCAGGTAATGGAAAGCCTTTCAAAAAGTTTCGTAAAAGAGAGAGAGAGAGAGAGAGAGAGAGAGAGAGAGAGAGAGAGAGAGAGAGAGAGAGAGAGAGAGAGAGAGAGAGAGAGAGAGTCATATTTATGAAGGGAAAGATAGAAGAACTCGTAACATCAAATCAATTCTTAATTTTACGATTGAAGAATGGAGATTCCATGAAGGGAAATCCGTTAACATTTTCTCCGAAATATTTTAAATATTTTACTTCATTATGAACAGACTTGAAGTATTTCCGAAAAGTTAAGTTCTTGCAAATACACCCTTCAATTTCCGTAGGTCATAATAGTAATTTAATTAAATAATTTAAAAAGTTTTTTTTTATTACATCTTGATCTTTAATTGTAGGAGCTGGAGTTAATTCCTGATTATTTTACTTTTCATAGACTAGAAGAGTAGATGAATTACGAGGCGTCCTCAACTAGTAAGAATTCAGAATTAATATGATTTTATAAACAATTCTATTTAGTCAGATGACATGCTAAGAAGCTTCCTGTGTGATATATTCATCAGCAGTTGTGTTACTCCAATTTTTAGACAGCAAAAACTAGAGGGTATATGTATGCTTGCCAAAAATGAATTATTTCAAAATGATAATTAATCTGGGCTTTTTGGTAGCTAATAAAAGATTTTGCTTCTTATACTATGGTAATTGAAAAGTTTTCGTATAAGTAAATATCGTTGTTCTCAAAATATTATCCAACTGATAATAACAAAAATAAGAGCAACAGCGGAGATTATTTTCGAATCCGTAATCGTAGAGCTAAAGTGATGATAATGACAGTGACACCGATAAAGATTTTCGAATCCTTAATTGTAGAGGTAAAGTGATGATAACAACGAAAGTGATGCCGATAAAGATGATTATAAGCAGCTAAAAGGAAATTATTATCAGTAATCGTAGAGCTGCTAAAGTGATGATAATGACAGTGGTGCCGATAAAGATGATTATAAGCAGCTAAAAGGAAATTATTTTCGAATCCGTAATCGTAGAACTGAAGTGATGATAATGACAGTGGTGGCGATAAAGATGATTATAAGCAGCGAAAAGGAAATTATTTTCGAATCCGTAATCGTAGAGCTGAAGTGATGATAACGACAGTGGTGCCGATAAATATGGTTATAAGCAGCTAAAGTGAAATTATTTTCGAATCCGTAATCGTAGAGCTGCTAAAGTGATGATAACAACGATAGTGATGCCGATAAAGATGATTATAAGCAGCTTAAGGGAAATTATTTTCGAATCCGTAATCGTAGAGCTAAAGTGATGATAACAACGACAGTGACGCCGATAAAGATGGTTATAAGCAGCTAATGTGAAATAATTTCCGAATCCGTAATCGTAGAGCTAAAGTGATGATAATGACAGTGGTGCCGATAAAGTTGATTATAAGCAGCTAAAAGGAAATTATTTTCGAATCCGTAATCGTAGAGCTAAAGTGATGATAACAACGACAGTGACGCCGATAAAGTTGATTATAAGCAGCTAAAGTGAAATAATTTTCGAATCCGTAATCGTAGAGCTAAAATGATGATAACAACGACATTGATGCCGATAAAGATGATTATAAGCAGCTAATGTGAAATAATTTTAGAATCAGTAATCGTAGAGCTGCTAAAGTGATGATAATGACAGTGGTGCCGATAAAGATGAGTATAAGCAGCTTAAGGGAAATTATTTTCGAATCCGTAATCGTAGAGCTAAAGTGATGATAACAACGACATTGATGCCGATAAAGATGATTATAAGCAACTATAGTGAAATAATTTCCGAATCCGTAATCGTAGAGCTAAAGTGATGATAACAACGACATTGATGCCGATAAAGATGATTATAAGCAACTATAGTGAAATAATTTCCGAATCCGTAATCGTAGAGCTAAAGTGATGATAACAACGACATTGATGCCGATAAAGATGATTATAAGCAACTAAAGTGAAATAATTTCCGAATCCGTAATCGTAGAGCTAAAGTGATGATAACAACGACATTGATGCCGATAAAGATGATTATAAGCAACTATAGTGAAATAATTTCCGAATCCGTAATCGTAGAGCTAAAGTGATGATAACAACGACATTGATGCCGATAAAGATGATTATAAGCAACTAAAGTGAAATAATTTCCGAATCCGTAATCGTAGAGCTAAAGTGATGATAACAACGACATTGATGCCGATAAAGATGATTATAAGCAACTATAGTGAAATAATTTCCGAATCCGTAATCGTAGAGCTAAAGTGATGATAACAACGACATTGATGCCGATAAAGATGATTATAAGCAACTATAGTGAAATAATTTCCGAATCCGTAATCGTAGAGCTAAAGTGATGATAACAACGACATTGATGCCGATAAAGATGATTATAAGCAACTAAAGTGAAATAATTTCCGAATCCGTAATCGTAGAGCTAAAGTGATGATAACAACGATAGTGACGAAGATAAAGATCACTATAATCAGCTAAAAAGGAATTTCGCCGTGACAAAGCTAATACAATACATTTCAATTCCCTCTGCAATTAATGTCGAAGCGAGAACTCCAAACCATCCTTAAATGCATTATAATGCAAGAGATGGCGTTAGGGAGGTCAAGGATGTTAACGAAAGGATTCGCATGCAGAGGAGATTAAAGTAATCCGCCGCCCCTTGACTAATCCCTCTCCCTTAATCTTGATCATTCTTGTTTGGACAATTCATATGGAAATGGTGTGGAGAGCTTTGCCGGTGACCTTCCTTTCATGGGAATAAGGAGGAGAGACGTGACAGAGACACCACATTCTTAAAGTTCTGACGTCATAATGAAAATAGAAAAAAAAGGTCTCTGTGACCTCTCGGATTACTGAAAACTCTCTCTCTCTCTCTCTCTCTCTCTCTCTCTCTCTCTCTCTCTCTCTCTCTCTCTCTCTCTCTCTCTCTCTCATTTGCTTTCCTTCAAACGATCTATAGATAGATAGATAGATAGATAGATAGATATTCCGACCATTTTAAGGGGTGGCTCCAAAAGATCTCAGCTCTGGCGTTTCTCAGCAAGTGTCCAGTGGTGACATTTCTAGCCTCATGCTCTTTTCTTGTCCCTGGCAGATGCTGGTACAAAGAGCGATAGTTGGGGGTTGAAATCCGCAGCTCGTTTACCGCACCATATTTTTGAAATTTTATTTTTAACCCCTTCCCCCTTTTCCAAAGTCCATGCCCTAAATTTAGTGTATTCTTTTTTAGAAAGAAAATGTAAATATATATATATATATATATATATATATATATATATAATTTATATATATATATATATATATATGTGTGTGTGTGTGTGTGTGTGTGTGTGTGTGTGTGTGTGTGTGTGTGTTAAGGTCTGACCAGACCACGTGTATTAACAGCATTTGTTGACTGTAGCAACACTAAGAGTAATGGGAATTTCATCAGTCAATGAGAGTTACACTTTATCAATTTCCGTAAACAATTATATTTAAAACTAAATAAAAAAAATTATATCGTAAATTTATCAAAGA
The DNA here is from genome assembly GCF_036898095.1 of Palaemon carinicauda. Taxonomy (NCBI): domain Eukaryota; kingdom Metazoa; phylum Arthropoda; class Malacostraca; order Decapoda; family Palaemonidae; genus Palaemon; species Palaemon carinicauda. The sequence continues at coordinate 14,414,356 of NC_090769.1, forward strand.
CTAGTATTTTTTTTTTCTAATACTAGTCCGTTGTGAAATTCTGTAATGATATTCACCATTGTAAAATACAATGTAAAACATTATATGATTGTAATAACTACATTGAGAAATATGATCTGTCCCTAATCAAATCCAACTATAAATAACCCAAGAATAGTGCTAAAATTTTTATTTACTTTAATTGGAGTTCAAAAGAAATAAGTTATACACACAGGAGTAAATGGTAGTACAGTTGGCTTCATTAATTCTGGTACACTGACATCTCCTTAACTTACAGTGAAGTGTACCAGAATTAATGAAGCCAACTGTACAAATACATGGATTGAAACACTGAAGCAAAGAACAAGATTAGTTATAACAAGAAAATGTACTGAATTAAAAGGATAGCAATGATAATGAATTACAATTGCGAGTTTCATAATTATGTAAACATTAACTTTCCTTCGTTCGTTCGTTCGTTTTAGATTGTCTTGCCATATGCAAGGCACGGGCTCTTGCGTAGGCAGCCCATAAGCGAATATTAATAATAACGAATTTACTTTAAACGAAGGGGATTGAACAATGGAAAATTATTCTTATAAATTTACGTTAAAGTAAATAATCAAAGTGGACGTTATGTTCTTAATTATATTAAAATGGAATGAAAAGAAGAAATTCATTAAGCTTGCACTGTGTAAAGGTTAGCGATTTTCTGCAAACGATAATTAACAATAGGTTGAACTGTAAGAATTAGTTTTGAGTTACGTTAAAATTTAAGAATGCAAAATTTCGCTAAAATTAAGCACAAGGCTTACGGGAAAGAGGGATAGTTACGATGTTTAAGGGCAAGACGGTCTAAGAGGAACACTTGAACGGGATCGACATGATTGCTCAATTATTTACGTTGAATAAAAATATAAATGAAAAAAAGAAATGACTGGCATGAAAGGGAAACAAGTGAGACGGTATGGCGACTCCTTTCCAGTTCCACGAAAGGAAATTGGTCGATAGGCATAGTCTTTCGAGTGGGAGAGATAGTGTGAAAGCAGCGAGTCCCAGGGAAGTAGGAGATCGTGCGAAGGAATGACTTTCCTTACGAAAGAGACTGACGACATCCCGCTACGGACCTCTAAAGTATTGAATGTGTACTGTAACTCAGTAAACATTGTCTACAGTAACCCACTAAGTTCTCAGAACCGGTCGTCCAAAATACTTGAGAGAATTGCTACATATTTCGCACCCAACAAATCGTGTTGACGCGAGAATAGTTACAGATGGGTTCAAACTATTGGAACTTGGATATATGTCTACTGTAGGCTCCAGAGCTATAAATATGCAGCCCCGAGACTATTCAACAAGCTCCCCCGAGGCATATGAATGATTGAAGACATTAAGGCTTCCAAGAAGAAACTGAAGACTCTTATTCCTTGAGTCGTATGACAGTGACGATTTAACAGCAAATGAACATTACGTGATATGAAACGTTGAATACTCTGAACGAACAAGATATAACAACAGGAGGTCCTGTAGAGAGTAGGGGTGCCCTGCTGTATGGGACTGGAAAGGCAGCCGTCAAAGTGAAAGTTTACAAAAAGGGCTGTGTGACACAAAAAGAGTGATAACTAAAATTCCTGTTGGGTGCTTTGTGCGAATATAAAAAAAACACCCACCCACACCCTCTGGCCAAGCACGGGCTCTTACAATTCTGCAATCTTAACCGAATACGGTAAGGGGACCTGGTTAATCTGGAACATCAAACAGCCAAACAAGTGACCGAGCCAGTACAAACGACCGATCGAACGAGCGACTGCTGAGACAGGGAGAATCTCGCGGTATAAAGAAAAAAAAATTATCGGTTCGAATGTTAAAGAACAGGACTTAAGTAATAATTATCCGCATAATTAGCTTTAGAAGAAATGGGTGTACATTCCTGTAAAAAAACATGTTTGGTATGGATTCAAAATAGACCAATTAACATAAGTATCGTGTTTGGAAATTCCAATTAAGAATTTTAAAGATCGAAAATCTTTTTATTTTGTAGATTTTGTATTCTGACGCCAACTAAGATTTCGAAGGTGAAAATTTAATGTATCTTGAAAAGCTCGTCTATGTGATACTGTATTGTAACAAAATTGATAAAAAAAAAATCTTTCTCGTAAAAAATTCACAATTTCACTTTCTGTTACAATAACTCCTCTGTTTTAATGTCCTTGTAATTTCTCTGTTTTTGTTTCCTTGTTCGGTAACGCTGACTGGTTATTGTTGTTTAGCCACGCCTCTATTGTAGTCAGGTAAATAACTATAAAAATTACATTTTAGTTGTATAATGGAAATACAAAGACACAGTTTAAGATTACTAAGTGTTTTGTGTTTAAGAGACACGTTTCCCAGAATGTTGAGTCCATCGTTATCCATGTTGCATTGCCTTACATTCTTTTCCAAAAATGTAAGTACCCAAATATACCATTCCAAAAGTTATTTATTCAGAGATGAGGAATGCTTGTGCCATTCATTGTCTATGATATACGGTAGGTTGCTGTCTGAAAATACAGTATGCGCCATATCTTTGAGGAAATAGATAACTCCCTTTTTTCTTTTTTTTTCGGTAAGCTAAATTCTGACTGTGCCATTCATGTGTAAACTCCGCAGTTATTTCTGTAACGGATACTAAAGTACCATATATTTACCCTAATTCCTTTCAAAGGCCGGTCAATATATGACATTTTAATTTCTAGCGAAAAAAGGAATTCGCTGTAAGGAATGGGCGAGAGCTTTTTATTTTTTCTCTCTCTATATAAAAACGCCATCTCATTATCTCATTTATTTACTATTATGGAAACTGGTCGGGGGTTACTGTACATCCGTTGTTTGCATTCGCGTTTGGCATGAGTGGTATTATTATTATTATTATTATTATTATTATTATCTGGGTTTTTTTTAACTAATTAATAACCATCTATTCCCCTCTCTGCTTCACCGCTTCAATTCCAGCATGACTACCGTCATAAGAAGACATCTTTCACAGTGGGGTTCAAACTGTTTCGAAATTTAATGTAATTTTGTCTATTTCGGCCATTATGTTTAATACTGTTTATTATATAGTTATTGTTGCTCATCTGAAAGTAGAAAATATCCCCTAAATGATAACCCACACGATAGTCTTGATGGTACTGTATGACTCGTGGCCCATTTTGTTTAGGTGTAATATGCATCCATTGCAACTCGTAAACATTATATGGGCAATTCTATTCATAGGCGCAACACCCTTTGTTAATATTGCTGGAATTATTTGCACCTCCTTAAGTTGTATCAAACGTGAATTATATTATATTGCACTAGTCTATTTTAACAAAATAGTAAACAGTCTTATTAAAACACACTTCAATCTTTTTACAACAAGTTATATTTTGAAGAGGGAAAGTCTATCCAGTCACCCTCACATTATCTGTATAAGCAGCGTCAGTTAAATTACTATCAATGTAGCACTCCTTTTATTTCGAACGCGTCATCATCATCATCATCTCCTCTTACGCCTATTGACGCAAAGAGCATCGGTTAGATTTCGCCAGTCGCCTCTATCTTGAGCTTTTAGTTCAATACTTCTCCAGTCATCATCCTCATCTTCGCTCTTCATAGTCCTCAGCCATGTGGGTCTAGGGCTTCCAACTCTTCTAGTTCTTTGTGGAACCCAGCTGAACGTTTGATGAACTAATCGCTCCTGGGGAGTGCGAAAAGCTATTTCGAACTATATACTAACTATATGGACTAGATTGTTATTGATATCGCATGAATGCCACTCATTAATTTTCTCAACGTAAATTCGGTACGATTTTTCTCTAGTTATTCATGTCATCCATTCTATCCTCAAAGGCTTAGTTGCTTTCTATTAAAACTCAGGCAAATTTTTTTATGACTGGGTGTGAAAATCCTGTTACAGTTTCAGTTAGAACCTTGCCTTGGAAAACCAGAATAAATCCTTTTTTATGAAATTTATACAAAACCCCTTTTAAGGATAAAATCTTTTTGTTAAGAAGTTAGATCCAATCATGTTTTATTACTACTGTACATTTCAGGGTCGTGTCTAATTAAGTTTTGCCCATAAAAAACTGCCAAAGCATTGGATGTGGATTGCATTTTGAAAATAGCAAATTGAAGCCACACAGTGTTTTGCAAAAAATATGCAATGATTTCTAATGTTGATAAATGAGACACATATTACAGATATTAAAAGGGAATCTTGGCTAGAAATAGCAGGCTCGTAGGTTTATGCTTGTAAAACGTCTTTAATGGAGTTCCTCTCACTCGTTAATACTGTTAAAAGACTTACTAGGATTGAAAAATTGGATGTTATTAATAATATTAGTATATGGAATTTTTATATTATCTCTCTAACGCATACCCTACACACACACTCTCTCTCTCTCTCTCTCTCTCTCTCTCTCTCTAATGAGTCGTGTCTCGTTATTACATAAAAGGAAAGGGTCATCAAATGACAATATTGTATATTACAATTACACGGCGCTGTTTACGTTTCCTTGGAGTTTGTTGATTCATACTGTCTCAAAAATTCCTGTTCACGTGTACAGTTGGCTTCATTAATTCCAGTACAGTGTCGCCTACTTAGCTTCCCGTGATTGATTGATTTAAAGTTTTCTGGCATCTTGAGAGCTTCCCGTGAAGTGTACCGGAATTAATGAAGCCAATTGTATCATCTAATTTCTGGTAAATAAATGTAACATAGCACAAGTGTGATAACCTGAACGTCCTTAATGCAAGATCAATAACTTAATAAATCTAGAGTGCTTGATATTGCACATGACTCTCCCTTCATTATTTCCTGTGTGAGCCTCAGTGTCAGATTCGTTGCTTCTTTACCATGGAATCATTTACTTGAAACTGACACTATTTGTTAATGATTTATTATTATAATTATTATTATTATTATTATTATTATTGTTATTATTGTTATTTTTATTATTATTATTATTATTATTATTATTATTATTATTATTATCGTTATCATTATTATTATTGTTATTGTTATTGTTGTTGTTGTTGTTGTTGTTAATATTATTACTTGATAAGCTATACCCCTAGTTGGAAAAGCAGAATGCTATAAGCCCAGGGGCCCTAACAGGGAAAATAGCCTAGTTAGGAAAGCACACAAGGAAAACAAGGTAGTTTGAGTGCATGGTTATTAGCGAATCTGTAGTATTCCCGGTTTTATATATTTGTTTTATTGATTGGAAGTTCCTCATCTTATAATATTCAGTTTCGAGGCAAATGCCTTGATACTTTGCACAGCCAAATGTAATAGCGTGAATTCATTGCACACATTTAAAAGAAAAAAGGCTTTTTAGTCGGCCAGCGTACATGGTTAAAAATTTGCCGTAAAAACGGTGAATTCCTGGCAACATTTATTCCAGGATTTTTACAGTTTTCAAAACGGATATGTTGACCTTAAGGAGTGATATTACTATCACCAACCTGTGGAAGATAATAAAGTAACGTAAAATTACGGTTGCATGTATTTTACTGAAATACGCTGAGAACATTATATTTTTTACGGAGAATTTCCGATTAAAATCACGTTTTTTTTTTAAGTGTAGCTCAGGCCGAACCGGGCTAATCCTGTCTCTGGTAGCAACATGCCCGGTTAATCTTTTTCTATTTTATTGTGTTTTGCAACTGCTTAAAATTTAGAATTGCAATCTTCAATTCTTATGAAAGTAGTTAATTGCAAGTTTTTAAAGGACAATTCATACAGTTTTTTATTACAATGACATTGTTTCAGAGATTATATTCAGTAATTCTTGAATAATTTTAGTATCACAAAACATTATAATCCAATAGCACGCCTACAGTAGGTCACGAACTTGACTACATATCGAGTCCACCTAATGTTTCTTGACTTTTCTTTTCCATCACAATTAATTGTTTTATTTTCATATAGTTTTTATGGTTGGTGTCATTATTCCTTCACGATAGATAGTTAGAACCTGCTTTAATTTGTCGGTTATATTATTGTCATTTCTGAAATTTTACAAAATTCATTTCACTGTGGCACTCTTCTTCTTGGTGGTTTATAAAATAAACGAGTGTTTCCAATTTGTACACATCTTTGTCATGTTATTAAACTTTCAAAATATTTACGCTTCATCTTCAATACCAATGGATCGTACAAATAGCGATTTCGTGCACATATCAAAAGCCGAACTCCATTAAAAAATCTGGATGTCAGCTTTTTTGTCCACTTCCATGATTTCTAGTAGACAATTTACAGCAGAACATATTGTTTCCGTAAAATGTAATTGCATGTATGCAGACTGATTACCCAGTAAAGCTATTTTCTTACCAAATGACCAACCACCTGTTAAATTACATGTATGTAGACTGATTACCAGCCAAAGCTATATTTCTTGCCATATGACTAACCAGTTGTTAAAGACTAAATACCTTATTTTAATGATATTCTTATGAAATTAATTCGAAATTATTTACCGTGAACAAGTTTTAGAACTGATGTAAATGTAGCCACTTCTCTGATTTTGAAAACCTCCTTTCTAATACGGGTGTTTACGTTTTTTAATTGTCTGTATGACTTGTAAAATTTTCCACTCCCATGTCAGATATTTGCATCGAATCAATTGCACAATTATTTTTAATGCTTTCTTAACCTTAAACATCGTCAATGTTTACCTGATTAATTCTCATTAATCTCATTTTGTATTTGATTTAAAGCGAGTTTCTCTTATGTTTTAATACATGCACTGTTAAAAGAAACCGTAATTTTAATCGGAAATTCTCCCTAAAAATATACTGTTCTCAGCCGTATTTCAGTAGAATACAGGCGACCGTAATTTTTACCATACTTTGTTATTATCTTTTACGGGTTGGTGACAGTAATATCAATTCTTTACGTCAATATAACAGTTTTTAAAACGGTAAAATTCCTGAAATAAATGTTGCCAAACATTTTTTTTGTTTTTAATGCATATTTTTAAGTGTGCTTAAGGATTATAGTTTACCCAGAAAAGATTGCTTTGGATATCAGTGACATTTTCCCCAGGAATGCATACGGGTAGACTTATATTTTAAAAAAGCCAGAGTATATTATTACGTAACTATTTGACTTTTATTAAAGTTAGCTTGAGATTCTTGTTATTCCAGTTTTGAATATCAATGGAAGTAATAAAAGATAAATTGTAGCTGTATTTTTCAGCATATGGATAGCCTTGAAATACATAAATTTTCTCCCGAACTTCAGGTGTTGGAGTGTTACAAATAGCCCAATCAGTTTTTATCTATATACACTTGTCAAATGTTTTACAGTTTTCATGAACACACTACGATTTGCAGCAATGGTTATTTTGTTATTTTATATCATAAAGTCAAATTGTCCTCCCTCGTGTGTGTGTGTGTGTGTGTGTGTGTGTGTGTGCGCGCGCGGACCTCAAAATAAATATGGTGAAAAAAGAAAATTTATGGTGAACCCACCATATTTTTTACATATATGGTGAACCGCATTACCTAATTTACATTTAATGCTGTTTTCTAGGTCTTGCATCACACGGAAAAGCCTCTGCGCCCTGCAGGACCTACATGATTTGTTTGTCGTATATATCCTTAATTATGTAAAGTATCATATGGCGTAATCCTTGTTAATTGTCAACTCAATGCTACCATAACTTTTCATGAATAAGAAACTCTTCAACTTCTTGAAAGTCTTAATATAATAAAACCTCCGCATGTGTAGTAAGAGATTTTTGTACAATCTTTGGGTCGCATATTTGAAAACCCTATAACCTACAATAGAGGTGCATTTAACTTAGTTTTACTTTAAAGGTTGTTTTCCTGGTCCTATCACTTATGGAAATCTTGTGCTTTACAGGACCTAAAAGATCTGTCTGTGGTATACATTCTTTGGTATTTAGAGTATCACAACCTGTTCTGTGTTTGCTGTCAAATCCACATTATCAAAACAATTGGAAAACAAGGTCATTAGCTTCTTGAAAGCCTTAATAGCTTTCGGTCTTTCGGGTGCCTAATGAGAGCATATTATAGTCGTGGAGCCGCATATTTAAAAGCTCTAGAACCTACATCAGAGGTAGTACAGTACACTGTACAGTACATCTTGGCTCCAATAACTTTAAATCATCTTTAACTTAACTATTCTCGTATCGACACGCTGCATTGCCTGTACTTTGTAATAATTCTTAGATATTTTGGACGCTTGGTTCTGATATCGAGTCATTGCACATACTGCATAATAAACTCCACTCAGGCTTTAAAAATTAATAGGCAGCCAGTGTAATTAAATTAGAATAAGGGCCATCCTCTATCGGTTTGGAACACCTTTCAACAATCTTGCCCCTCTATTTTGTTTTATAATCTCTAAATTTTAACTTTGGGTAGATTGTAATTGATAGTAACAGTAGTCAATCCTGGTAATAGCACTCTTAATCACAAGTTTCTTAAGGGCTGATTCACACCTGACACTCACACTCACACTCACGTGCACGCAATTGTTCGCGCTCATATATTCTTTAATGATAAACAGGCAGAGTATTCAAACCATCCAGTCAATCATTTTCGCTCAACTCCAGTCACGGTCACAGTCAAGCTCACGATCAAAGCAAAAAATATTTTGAACGTGCTCAAAGTTGAGCGAGAGCAAGATCGAAAGCTTGAAATAGGTGTCTTCCTTCATTATATCTGATCCAATTTTGGACAAAATATACTCGAATGTCCCTTTTGGCATGCGGAAATAATTAAAGAATTTTTCTTCGTCATCCATAAGATGGGGATATAAAGTGTTATATTCTCCTTCACTCTTCACTAGCATAGGATGCTCCCAAAATCTCCTCCTTTTTCTCTCTCCCTCTTCCTCATCCAGCACTATGGCTATACCCGCTAATTCTAGACCCGAAAAATCACACATTGTTCACCAATGCCAACACAAAACAAACTGAGCTCAGGAGAGCTTGAGCGGTATATGTGAACACACCAGTAAAATGAGCTGAGTGAGAGCTTGACCGTGACTTGGGCGTGAGCGTGAGTGTCAGGTGTGAATCAGCCTTAAGAGAAGATTCATCCAGATACTCCTTTATGAAAGCAATGTTTCTAAGGTGATATTCGTCGATTATTTGAGTGCTGAGAGAAATTGCAGTAAAGTGATATTTGTAAGTCGCGAACTCTTACAAGATATTGGGACCAGATTATTATAAACATTTATTTAGATGTCAACCAAGTTTCATTTTCTTTCCAACCGCCATAAACTCAGTTTTACTTGCATTTAGTTTTACTTGTTCTTCACCCATTGTTGTAACCTATTGGAAATGTCCCTGCCGGGCGATCTGCTGCACCGGGACTTGAGACCTGCTCAAGCTCCTTAGTTTCTTGTGAGCTAAGGATGGAGGAGGGGAACCTTTCGATCTACCTGCTGAGTCTTCAGTAGTCATTGTCAGGCACTCCCTAGTTCTAACTTGGGAGGAGAGGGGGTATGGGTGCTGATCATATGTATATATGGTCAGTTGCTATGACATTGTCACTGTCCCTAGCCTTTGTCATTCATAGTCAACTTTTAAGTATTAAACTAGCAAGAACTCCAATAAATATTGGGATCAAGTTGACATTAATCTTTATTTTGATTTAATAAGGGGTCTTAAATAGTTTCTCTTTCCTAACACTATAAACAATGTTTTATTTTCATTTAGCTTTGCATGCCTAATTGTCACCCAATCCCCAACACTAGTAAGGACGTGGTTTAAATTCTCAGTGGTAAGTTCAATCTCATTTATGAAGAAAAACTCTTTATCTGCAAATGGCTTTAACTTCTCTCCATGTCTATATAGTACTTTTGATAGACTAATGATATAGATGAAGAAGTGAGATTGGGCCTAGTACACTTTCCTAGGGTACCTCTCTGCTAAATGTTTCATATGAGTAGGAGTAACAGTTTCCAATTCGCACACAATAGTCATAAAGGGCCCCTTTTCGGAACAAGTCTAACTATAACCACTTTCTTATATTGATAATGCTTACACTCATCAATGCTGTATTTACTACTCTTGAAATTATATTGGCAAGACTTGGAAATTTTTCTCCTCATTACTTAAGATCAATCGGATCAGTCGCATAATTTGTTTTCTCAACTCCTAAATAATCCTGATAACTTATAGTTTATACTTTTTTCCTAATGGTGTGTCTGGTAGAGTAATTGTCCGAATCTGAATACCTGTCAAAGATACAATCATATTTTCTGTTCTTTTAAAGAATTCTAGAAATTTATTAGCTGGTTCTTGGTCACTATAACAAGCAGGGAGCGTCGTTCCTTCGAAATTTCTCATTAGACCATGTAGAATACGATATAGTTAATTCATGACTGATGATGCTTCCAGAATTTTTCCTTATAATATTCATTATCTTCCTCTTTAATTGATAATTATTTTGGCACGATACGGTTTCCATTCCACCCATGCACTTTTGGTTTTCAAAACAGACTCCACTTCCCCTTTGCACATTTTTTTCCTCCTTTATAAGTCTCCACAACGAATCAAGAAGATCTATCCATAATTGTTAGTCTTTTCCATCAATGAACATATTGTCACATTCAGTTTTATTCTCTCTACTGTATAAAGTTATAGGGAAATACATACAGACATGCCATGACAACTGGAGGTAATAATAATATAATTTATTTTCTTAAACTTCATCAATAAACACACGGAGAGAAATTAGATTTATTTCTAAAAAAATTTTAACACATTTCCGTAAAGGTAATCTAAAAGCTAAAATCTTATGCACTGCAGAAATAGTACACTTTTCTTTCCCAAGATAATCCTTATAATAAAAGCAAGGTTAAACATTCTCATACTAAAAACAAATTTCAGGGGAAATACATAGATACAAAGAAGATAATATAGAACATTTATTTTCTTGTCCCAAATTAGGAAAGTTTAGAAAACGGGATATGTGACAAAATCCCAGTAAAGACCTGCTGGTATACATAAGTCGGGCCTTGAATCGGAAAGAAGAGTTTAACAATTCCAAATTAACCCCAATATGTTGCCAAAACTGATAACAAGGTATTATCCCAACGGATTTCAAGGTAGAATAGGATAATAATTAAAATTTAAGTTTTACAATAAGACTTTTTAATGATTACAGGAAAAAAATTCAATTACGATACTGGGTATAAGCCGTGACGTTTTGCACTTATTTATTAAGTGGTTATGTGGGTAAACTTATTTTTTCGAAGTGATCAGTTAGGAACCAAGAACCGGTGAAGGTAATACTTCTCCTATAATCTATTTTAATGTTGTTACTGTTCGTAAAATATTTTATTTTTCCTTGTTTCCTTTCCTCCCACAGATATTTTCCCTGTTGGGGTCCCTGGGCTTATAGCATCCTGCTTTTCCAGCTAGAGTTGTAGCTTAGAAAGTAATAATAATAATAATAATAATGATAATAATAATAATAATAATAATATATGCAAAAGTGTCTCATGATAAGGCACTAATCAAGGTAAAACTGTACCAAAGATGGACCTTCGCTTCGAAAAGCAAATAATCTTTATTGTTGTTGTTTAGTGGACCTTTTGCTCCAGACAACAACTTCCATAACCTCCCCACCACTTCTAGTATAACAATCCTTTCAACTCTTCGATAAAAAAGAGTAATCAATGGATAAAATCGTATGGTGTTCATACGGTACTCATCTTTGGCATCACCTAATACTGTACTTGACATGAGATAATCCCCATTAGGGCAGACGATGTATTAAAATCGTGAAATAAAGATTCTTCTTCTTTGTCTACATCTTTTCCCGTTTTTATGTGGGGTCGATGATTCTGGCCAGCGTTCTCCATCTACCTCCGTCCCACATTTCATCACCGGTTAATCCCTTTGATCGAAGGTCATCCTTGATACAATCCATCCACCTTCGCTTTGGTCTCCTTCTCCTTCCCTGTACCTCCATTTCCATCACTCTCCTCCCAATATAATGTTTCTCTTCTCATGACATGACCATACCACCTCAGTCTACTTTCTTGGATCTTATCTGATAATTCTCTAACTCCTGTGATACCCCTAATTACCTCATTCCGTATCTTGTCTCTTCTTGTTACCCCACACATCCATCTCAACATTCTCATCTCTGCCACATCCAGCTTCTTCTCTTCTGTCTTCTTTATTGCCCACGTCTCCGCTCCATACATCATAGGTAAAAAAGATAATGTTTTTGACACTTGATTCTCATACCTGATAGTGTCTCATAGACTTAAACGATGATGTTCACCATAAAATAAGATCGCATAATTCTTTTAAATGTTGATGAAAAAATATACATAATCCTCTTATAGTGTAGATTGGTTTTCTACTGTTGCCCTGATAATTATACCTTGGCACATTCATCTCTCTCTCTCTCTCTCTCTCTCTCTCTCTCTCTCTCTCTCTCTCTCTCTCTCTCTCTCTCTCTCTCTCTCTCTCTCTCTCAAGGATACATTTACCACCTGCTGGTTATAGACAACCTGCCAAATGACCACCTTAATAATGAACATATAGACGCTTCTTTGGTAGAGCACGCGTACCAAATATGTTATCTCGAATCATTATAAGGTTTAGACAAAGTCGACCTTTCTAAATTTAGCAGGTGCACTTACATATAAAAAGCCGGACAGACAGTTATATCAATTACCAAATGTTCATAAAGTAATCTGATGGCATAAGATATGAAAATTAAAGACTTAACTAGTGCAGTGAATATGCTTAGTTTTCTTAATGGGAATCAGTCCTTGTGTAATATGCTGGTAATTCATTTGAAGAAATACCAGTTTTTTCTTTCCAAGTCGTCATCATTTCTGCTTCCCATAAAGGCTATCGGGTAAGTAAAACTCTCCCTATTTCTGTAATTATGCAATCATGTACGTCACACACACACAGCCATCGTTTAAAATCTATATTTTTAAAACACGAATAGTCAATCAGTTAAAATCCCAAATTAGAAAACTAAGTTATTTTCTTTCATAGGAGCTAGCCACTGTTCTGATATCGATTTTGCTGTTTAAGTGTTCTATCCTTCCTTATTTCCCCTTTCTCGACTTAACAGTGCTATCCACCCACCCTTCACACCCGGACGGGCGTCTCTAGGAGTGAACAAGCGAGCTAACTCAGGGGACTGCATCGATGGTGTATGGCGCACACGGCTTTGGCTTCCTTAAATGTAATAAAAGCAAGAGTCTATGGTGTGGGAAATATTGTCCTGGATTCATCTCTAAGACATCTCTCGCTAAGCGCATTCCAGGTTCATAATTATAATGGTGGGCACATTAACGGATAGGGAAGTGCAAATCACTGCAATCCGTAGACTTCAAGTCATAAGCTACCGCCTACACAACATAGCTTGCTTACATACTTTTATTTCTTAACTTCCATAGCCTGTCTAATCTGTCGGGCGACTTCTATGATTAGCGATTCTAATATTCTTAATTTTATGTCGCTGCTTCTAAATTAAATTGATTATTCACATCTAAGCAAACGCTCTGTCGAATCATCTACCTCCATGCACAGCTCACGATGCCTATTGTTTTCATTACTATATATATATATATATATATATATATATATATATATATATATATATATATATATCTCATTTGTTTTAATTCTATCGTATTCGTCTTCAGTATTATGACAGCTTCCAGGGTTTCAACTTCACATAATTACATATGTAATCTTTTTCCATTACCATTTACAAATTTAACTTTATTTCTATTTTCTTTTCTTTTATTTCTTTTATGAATTTCGTTTGTCACTTAACCTTTTATTTCTCTATAAAATTTTATACTTGACTTTTTTTTGTATATCATTAAGACACCTCCCCCCCGGTATCCCCCAAATGGTTCTCTTAAGTAGTTTTTACTATCTAACAATCGTTGCATGTTCTTTAATTTACTAAAACAAAGTAATCGACAACACCAATCAAAATATAGGGAAATAATATTAAAAGAAACTCGCACGCACAAAACATACCACGTTTATTCACAAATTAATTTACAACGAACATTTAATGTTGTTCTTCCTTTACATTCAATGGCTTATCAAATTAACTCAAACTATTGATAGATGGGGGAACAGACTGGAAAGTAGATCAATTGAATACTTAAATAGAAAGTCACCTTACTGACAGGAAGGGTTAACCAAGTCTCACCACCACTAGCAGGAAAGACTAGGTCTTGCCACTACTAGCTGGAAGGGCCAAGTCTTGCCACTACTAGCTGGAAGGGCCAAGTCTTGCCACTACTAGCAGGAAGGGCTTACTAAGTCTTGCCACTACTAGCAGGAAGGGCTTACTAAGTCTCGCCACTACTAGCAGGAAGGGCTTACTAAGTCTCGCCACTACTAGCAGGAAGGGCTTACTAAGTCTCGCCACTACTAGCAGGAAGGGCTTACAAAGTCTCGCCACTACTAGCAGGAAGGGCTTACTAAGTCTCGCCACTACTAGCAGGAAGGGCTTACTAAGTCTCGCCACTACTATCAGGAAGGGCTTACTAAGTCTCGCCATTGCTAGCAGGAAGGGCTTACTAAGTCTCGCCACTACTAGGAAGGGCTTACCAAGGTCTATAGAATGCTAGAGACCTTGGGGCTTACTAAGTCTCGCCACTACTAGCAGGAAGGGCTTACTAAGTCTCGCCACTACTAGGAAGGGCTTACCAAGGTCTATAGAATGCTATAGACCTTGGGGCTTACTAAGTCTCGCCACTACTAGCAGGAAGGGCTTACTAAGTCTCGCCACTACTAGCAGGAAGGGCTTACTAAGTCTCGCCACTACGAGCAGGAAGGGCTTACTAAGTCTCGAAACTACTAGCAGGAAGGGCTTACTAAGTCTCGCCATTACTAGCAGGAAGGGCTTACTAAGTCTCGCCATTGCTAGCAGGAAGGGCTTACTAAGTCTCGCCACTACTAGGAAGGGCTTACCAAGGTCTATAGAATGCTAGAGACCTTGGGGCTTACTAAGTCTCGCCACTACTAGCAGGAAGGGCTTACTAAGTCTCGCCACTACTAGGAAGGGCTTACCAAGGTCTATAGAATGCTATAGACCTTGGGGCTTACTAAGTCTCGCCACTACTAGCAGGAAGGGCTTACTAAGTCTCGCCACTACTAGCAGGAAGGGCTTACTAAGTCTCGCCACTACGAGCAGGAAGGGCTTACTAAGTCTCGCCACTACTAGCAGGAAGGGCTTACTAAGTTTCGCCACTACTAGCAGGAAGGGCTTACTAAGTCTCACCACTACTAGCAGGAAGGGCTTACTAAATCTCGCCACTACCAGGAAGGGCTTACCAAGGTCTATAGAATGCTATAGACCTTGAGGCTTACTAAGTCTCGCCACTACTAGCAGGAATGTCTTACTAAGTCTCGCCACCACTAGCAGGAATGGCATACTAAATCTCCCAACTACTAGCAGGAATGGCTTACTAAGTCTCGCCACTACTAGCAGGAATGGCATACTAAATCTCGCAACTACTAGCAGGAATGGCTTACTAAGTCTCGCCACTACTAGCAGGAATGGCTTACTAAGTCTTGCCACCACTAGCAGGAAGGGCTAAGTCTCGCCACTACTAGCAGGAAGGGCTAACTAGGCCTCAACACTAATAGCAGGAAGGGCTTACTAAGTCTCGCCACTACTAGGAAGGGCTTACCAAGGTCTATAGAATGCTATAGACCTTGGGGCTTACTAAGTCTCGCCACTACTAGCAGGAATGGCTTACTAAGTCTCGACTACTAGCAGGAATGTCATACTAAATCTGGCAACTACTAGCAGGAATGGCTTACTATGTCTCGCCACTATTAGCAGGAATGGCTTACTAAGTCTCGCCACTACTAGCAGGAAGGGCTAAGTCTCGCCACTAGAAGGAAGGGCTAACTAGGCCTCACCACTAGCAGGAAGGGCTTACTAAGTCGCGCCACTACTAGCAGGAAGGGCTTACTAAGTCGCGCCACTACTAGCAGGAAGGGCTAAGTCTCGCCACTAGAAGGAAGGGCTAACTAGGCCTCACCACTAGCAGGAAGGGCTAAGTCTCGCCACTACTAGCAGGAAGGGCTAAGTCTCGCCACTAGAAGGAAGGGCTAACTAGGCCTCACCACTAGCAGGAAGGGCTAAGTCTCGCCACTACTAGCAGGAAGGGCTAAGTCTCGCCACTAGAAGGAAGGGCTAACTAGGCCTCACCACTAGCAGGAAGGGCTAAGTCTCGCCACTAGAAGGAAGGGCTAACTAGGCCTCACCACTAGCAGGAAGGGCTAAGTCTCGCCACCAGCAGGAAGGGTTGGTTAGCTGCTTTACTTCGTCTCTGTTAGGACATCTCTTCGTCACCCACATGACAAAATTTTGGGGATTATATGTTTGCCCTACCTAGGGTCCTGGTCCTACCTCTGTTTTCTTAAAATCTTGCATTCCTATCTCGTTTGGACATCCTCTTCTGGAGGCTTATATAACGGTGTATGGGCAGAGATGATTACGATGTGGAATCATCATTTCCATATAGGAATGTTTTAATATTTTTCATCCTGGTTGGCTTCCTTAAATACGCCCACGTTGGTTTCCTTGTACAAGCTTCTAGAACAAATTTTTTTATGCAATTTGGACCCAATGTTGCGGCATATGGGAGGCTATGTGACCCCCCTCCCCCCCCCCCCTGCCACTTGAAATGATGGTGATTTTCTTCGAAGCTAGGTTTGTCCCCGATTTGCTAAGGACAGTAATTAAAATGACTGCATCTTTGACCAAACAATGGCAGAATTTCTTCTCGCTTCAGATACTTTTATTATTATTATTATTATTATTATTATTATTATTATTATTATTATTATTATTATTATCATAAGCTGAGCTAAAACCCTAGTTGGAAAAGCAGGATGCTATAAGCCCTAGGGCTCCAACAGAAAAAAAACAGCCCAATGAGGAAATGAAACGAAGAAATAACTAAACTACAATAGAAGTAATGAACAATTGAAATGAAATAATTTAAGAACTACCAACATTTAATTAGATCCTTCACACATAAACTATAAAAAAAAAAGAAGAAGATAAATAAAATAGGGCAGCGTGCCCGAGTGGACCTTCAAGCAAGAGAACTCTAACCTAAGACAGTGGAAGACCATGGTTTGAATTTGGAGTATCTTAGAAGAGCTGCTAATCATAGCTAAAGAGTCTCTTCTACCCTTAGCAAGAGAAAAGTAGCCACTGAACAATTACAGTACAGTTGTTAACCCCCCTGAGCGAAGAAGAATTGTTTGGTAATCTGTGTTGTCAGGTGTATGAAGACAAGAGGAGAATGTGGAAAGAATAGGCCAGACCACTTGGTGTATGTGTAGGCAGAGACAAAATGAGCCATAGCGAGAGAGAGGGATCCAATGTAATACTGTCTGATCATTCAAAGGATTCAATAACTCTAGCGGTAGTATCTCAACGGGTAGTTGGTGCCCTGGCCAACCTATTACCTTAAAAAAGTTACCGTTGTGGAAAAGATATGGTTTTTCTATTTTAATATATTTCTTTAACATTATTGCATCTACCAATGGTCTTCCACACTTTTAAATAACCGTTATCATCCGAATATCAACTGCCTATTGTTTAAATATATACATTGAACTTTGGTTGAAAACTACTATTTAATAAATACTAAAGACACAAGTTATATCTTAACGTGACGTGAAATTAGATTAATTTATAAATACTCGCATGAACGCACTTGGGTAAATGTAGTTGCATTGAGTATTACTAAATATGGCTATCGTTATTATATCGTAGGTCACCATGTTGACGGTTTTACAGAAATGGAAAAGTATTTTATCGTAAAGCTTTAGAAAATTAATATTTATACTGTACCTTGTGTTAGTTGTGTATCTTCAGAGTTCAACTACAATAAAGTTATAGGAACGTCAAATTGTTTAAATTAAGTTGAAACCTCGGAAAAGAACTTAGAACTTTTAATACATTTTATTATTGCTACTTAGCATACGTGATCACATTTTCACTAAGGATTAAAATTTATAATTTTCAATAAATTTGTGTTATAACGTATAACTTTATTAATTGCATCAGAGCCATTACTGGTTCTTAAAACTATTCTGAACTACCCAAAGGCTGTTTACTGTACTTGTGACTTTATTACCTTCGACAGAACACTGGAAGCTAGTAACAGTTTCTAAATATAACATGTGGTGGAAGGAGTCTCTCTCTCTCTCTCTCTCTCTCTCTCTCTCTCTCTCTCTCTCTCTCTCTCTCTCTCTCTCGTGTGTGTGTGTGTAAGCTTTTTGTCAGTTAGACCCGATGCATACATATGTGGAGGACTTTTCTTGGCCATAGGTTTCCTGCATTGCTGATCTTTGTGCTTTCTCAAAAACACATTTCAAGAATGCTTTCGTCTCGTCAGGAGAGCGGTATCTAACGCGCCCTTCGCAGGACCTCTGTAATCCTTAACGTTCAAGGTGAGAAGCGGTAAACCATGTTTAAGTCATTGTATGATTTCGGTGTTGGTGAGTGACCTTAATATTACTTCACTGTACTTTTTCATTTATGTTTTATGTGTTGTCTAATCCTGAAATGCCATTTTCATTGGTTACTGTCGTTTCATAATTTGAAGTTTTAATCCAGAATTATATTATACAGAAAATTTCAAGTCATTACGGTAACTACAGCCGGAACTTGACTATGGTTAACATACATATTCAGTTGGCAAAAGCACTATATAATTTGTAATTAGAAATTAAGTTTTGATTTCCCTACTAATATCATAATCCAATAGCCTATATCTTCATGTCATAATTTAGTCTACTTTGACGTCAAAATTAATGTTGCTTGTTGGAAGATTTAATGGGGTTTAGGCAGTGGCATCACTAGAGGTTAAATATTGGGGGGCTGGAATCCTACCAGCTTGATATATTTGATGTGACCATTAGATGGTAACTTGTTTGATGAGCAGGAGGAAAAAAGTGGAGTATTGTATGCAGGTCACATATATTTATATATGAAGCATATTACATGATACTATGATGAAACTATTCTCTGTACATATCCTTTCACGTATTCTTACAGGAGAACAAAACTAATTAAAAAGATAAAATAATACGGAGCTATTGATCTCGCCAAAAAAATGAAAATAAAATAAATCACATTGATTACAGGAAGAATATTGCATCTAACTTAATCAAATTAGAGATAAACGCCTTGTGGTGGATTCACCCGAGTTTGACTGTAAAGATATTCGGATAGCTGCAAATCTATTTCCTACCCTTTTAAAGATCAAGGGAATCCACGGCAAATTGTTGCAGTAGAAATTGTGCCTAGACTGGTCAGTCGTTCCTGACTCATTGATGTCCTGAGGTAAATTTTGACCAATTTCAAGACGGAAAAAGATCGCTCACATTTGGCATTACTGGCAGGCAAAGTAAACCAAAAAATGCATTAAATTACAAAGTGTAGGGAACCTTCCTTCATTGCTTTCAGTTTATCCAAAGCATCAGAAATATATTTCACACCATCCCGTAGTGTTCTCTGAGCAATAAGTAGTTCTGCATGGAGGCTTTCCCTTTCAATTGAGTACTGGTCAGCAAAGTATTGCAAGTCATTTTCATTCCAGAAATTTGTAGGTGATGGGTGGCAAGCAGCTACACTAAGAAGAATACTTTTTGGTTCATCAAATCTTTGTCTAAGTTCACTGCGTACTTTGTAAAAATTATGGGTATAGGGTATAGAGAGAACATGTACAGTACTCCCTTGGGTAATCAATCCTATCTAAAGTGTCTCGATGGCCCGTGCTTTCGATTACAGATTCCAATAAACGTAAAGATGATTTCCTTTTCCTTGAAGGCTGACGAAAAGTTGAAGTTATGTTTTTTCTCAGTAGCAAAATCAGTTGATTTTTACCAAATGGTGTTAAAATCGTAGTCTGTTGTTCTTTTGTCCCTAATAATTTCAGAGGTTTCTTGTGCCTTTCTAAGTGATGCAGCAAGTTCAATATTCTGCCATGTCTTTGATAGTTGGGTTGAAATATCAAATATTTCAGAAGGGGTATTCAACAGAGAGACTGTCTCAAACTTATTTTAAGTTTGTAGGAATCCATTAGCTAAGGCTTTTTCTTCACCAGATCTTGCATGGTTAGAAAAATCTTCTAAAGTTAATCAGAGCTGAAATTAAGTTAAAAAAAAAAATCTGATACTTATGGTGGGCAGCCAGCTCTGTGTTATGACTGACTGCCATGATACACACAAACTCATGGGTTCTTCAAAGATTTTCGAAATTGTGCCTCTGCACCACTTATTTTGCCACTCATTACTGATGAAGTATCATAGCACTGTGCTATTCAGACCAAGATTAGGGAGCTTCCCTAACAACACGTTAGCTACAGAAGTAGCATCCAGATTATTCAAAGGAATTAATCCTGTGAACCTCCCATCTACTGTTTCTTCTATGGGATTCCTAATGCAGAAACAGAGCTGCTCAATAACACTAATATCTCAGTCTCATCAGATATTACTGCAAAAAAGGGTGATGATTTTGTTTCTTTGGCTATGCCATCAAGCACACAATCAGCTATAGCTTTGAGAAGATAATTCTGACTTAACCCAAATTTATACGTGGCATTTAAAGGAATCTTTTTTTTTTCAGGTCACAAAATCTCTGACTCTGTTATAAAGTCAAAGATTTCTGGAAAGGCGCCCTTATTTAAAGAACTTTGGTTTTCATTATGTCCCCAAAATATTATTTTTGTTTTAGCAATTGTAATAACAATGTTCAATAGTTCCTTAGCATATTCTTTATTGCGAAGAACCTGTTGTTTATGTTGGTTATTAAGTTTTATATGAAAATCACAATGCAACAGTGAAATTTTGAGGTTGGGCCACTTTCCATAGCAATAACATGGTATGCGTTTTTTTCATGCTTTAATGCCTTTTCATGCAGTTTCTTCCAGCTACTGAAACCGTCGTTGGTAAATGCCATTTCTGTGTGCCCTACATTAGCACCAAAGAGTCTGCACGCAAAGCAGTTTCCTCGTTGCTCTCTCCACAACAATATGATTGTGGGCACACTACAAGAAGAAGCGTAGTAGGTGCAAAGCGCTGCAATCTGGAGGAAATTCATTATCAATAGTTACCTCCTACACAGACAGCACAGCTTGCATATTTTTACTTCTAACTTCAAGGACCTTTCGAATATACCGGACAACCTCTTTAGTTGGTGTTTCTAAATTCCCTATTTATATGTTATTTCTTAATTTTCCTAACTCATTACAATTAAACATATGCTCAGCAGTATCCTCTGCCTCTCTACACAAACGCACAAAGTCTGTCCTTGTCATCCCTGTTTTTATAATTTTCTTTTAGTTCTAGCATATTCAACATTGTTTTCATAACTATTACTGCCTCTCCTATGTAGTCTCTTCTGCCATTAGTATTCACAAATTTCAGTTTAGTCATCTCTGCTTTCTTTTCTTCATTTTTTTAAAATTTCATTTGCCACTTTACTTTTTATTTCTTTTTCGAGTTCATGTCTTTTATACTTTCCTGCTTATTCAATTTTAATATCATTTATTGCATATTTCTATATTTTTCCCCAACATTCCCCACGTGGTTCTCTTATTTGATCTTCCACTACCACCTTAACTAGTCGTTTGTCATCTGATGTTATGATGATATGAAAAAGCATCGCCTTTTTATACTCTATTCTATTTTCAACTGGCCATATTCCTGTTTCTGCTATTAGCCCTTCAGGAAGGTGTGGTAGCAACCTGTTCAAACATTCCTTTCATAATTTTGTACGATATACTCTCTATTCTTAAATTTCTTTTATTACTTACTTGTTTACTTGTTTTGGGTTTAAATCCAACCCTCCACTGAAGTTGAGTGAACTACTTCTCGGGCGGGTCCATATTAATCATCTAACGAAACATTTTCATTATAACTTATACAATTCTTTGATTGTAGCATCTTCCAAATCATATGATCTTGTGAAAAGTAATGTCTTTAGTTTCTTCTTAAATTCAATTGCTCCCTTTAGGTCCTTCATTTCAGTTGGCAGTTTATTATAATGTCTGGGCGCACAGTAGCTAAAAGCCCTTTCACCAAATTTACTATTTGTTCTTGGTTCAGATAGCCTATGTTTGTCACTCATGTGTCTTGTGTTAACATTTGTTTCTAGTTCTATTTTATTCAGGCATTCTTTTAGATATTTTGGTTCATTTTGATTCAGTATCTTAAACGTTAGTAAGAGCAGCTTGTATTCAATTCTCGCTTTTACCGGTAGCCAGTGTAATTTAATTAGTGCAGGGGTAACTCTTTCCTTATTGTGTAGTCCTTTTATTAATCTAGCGGCTCTGTTTTGTACTCTCTGAATTTTCTTCAGCTGATAATTTGGTAAGCCATAGAACAGTGAGTTGCAGTAATCAATTCTTGAAAATATGTGGTGATTAATGAGTATGGCCATAGATTTTTCATCTAAGTATTTACTAATAAATGCTATGTTTCTAATATGATAGTTACAATTTCTTACCATATTATTTATATGTTCGTTCATTGTCAGTCTATCATCCATGATTACTCCAAGATTCCTGACAGATTTCTTTAGGTCAATGATCGATTGACCTATTTCAATTCTTTGGAAGCATTCGATTCTTTTTATATCTTTTTCATTTCCAAAAATAATACATTCCCTTTTGTCTTCATTGAGCTTGAGCTTTTTTGTTAACATCCAAGCCTTAATGTCATTCATTATTTCATGTATCTTTCTTTTAGCTTCATCAACTGATTCTATTGGGAAATAGAATTGTGTATCATCAGCGTATATTTTAAACTTAACTCTGTGAGTTTCAAGTATATTTGCCAGTTCAATCGTGTAAATTTCAAACAGGAGAGGACCTAGTACACTGCCTTGAGGCACCCCTTTGGTTAGTTTTCTTGTCTCAGATTCAACATTTGATATTACTACTTTAACTTTGCGGTTTTCAAGATAACTCACAAACCAGTCGTATGCTCGTTCTACGATGCCCACAGCTTTAAGGTCTTCCATCAGATATGTATGTTCTACAGTATCAAATGCTGCACTTAGATCAAGCATCACAAGAATGCAACACTTGCCATTTGTTATAATTTCTGTTGTCATTTTTTATCGCTAACACTGTTGTTTCTGTGGAGTAATTTTCTCTGTATGTAGATTGATCATCAGGTATGGCATTAGATTTTTTCAGATATTTCCA
The DNA here is from genome assembly GCF_036898095.1 of Palaemon carinicauda. Taxonomy (NCBI): domain Eukaryota; kingdom Metazoa; phylum Arthropoda; class Malacostraca; order Decapoda; family Palaemonidae; genus Palaemon; species Palaemon carinicauda. The sequence goes on from NC_090769.1 coordinate 14,437,583, forward strand.
GGTTTGTTCGTGTACAGCAGTTTCAATAATTTTCGAAAAATATGACAGATTTGATATTGGCCTATATGAACTTAAATTGTCTGCATCACCTTTTCCTTTATACACAGGCTTGATACAAGCAACTTTTTCACAATCAGGGAAAACTGCCTGTGTTAGACTCATATTTACCATGTTTCGGTAGGTCTCTTGTAGTCTGGTGAAATTTTCTGCATCTTTTACATCATTAATTGGAAATGGATCATTTCCGCAGTAGGTTTTTTTTTACTTTCTTTATTACACCCCATGTCTCAATATTTGCAAACATTGTAGGTACTAATACTGTCTCATAGATCTTTATTCTCTCTAGCAGTGCCAAATCTTCTAATCTCTTACTGTTTCCATACTCTCCAGTCATGGAGTATTCAAGCTAATCCCGTTGTGCCGACCTTGGTATGTTGGCGATATATAGCCGCCTGTAGATTATTTTTACTCCACGTGTGTTGTGCTGGAAAACCGTGTACCACATTTTTTAATCTAAGTATAGAATCATATTATTATCCTACTAGCTATTACATTTGATTCATTTTTTTTTCTTTTTTGCAGTTTTTATTGGTTCTCTTGACTAGTCTCACGACTGCATCAGAGGTACAACGCAGCTTTTCAACATTGAAAAAAAGAAGTTCTAGGAATTTGGAAAGACTAAATGCTCTTGCAGGGCTTTCAGTGGAGAAAAATAGAGAGAAAACTATTGATCTTTCCTCGCAAATCAAAACAAGAAAAATGGATTAGATTTTTAAATGAATGGATGAAGCTTGAACAATAACGATTTAGGTAAGTCATTTTTTTTTGTTTTTCTTTTAGGATTCTATCAAGTTTCTGAACAAGTTTTCTTATACCTGTTTGTTTCCTTTTACACTATCAAAGCAAAGCCTACAAATTATTATAGAGCATCACCCCCACTAATCTTAGCCATGAGCCACCACCGATTAGCTCAGAACACTTCAAAACTAGTAAAGCAGCAATTTTTCTCGTCATGAATTTTAGGTATGGAGACAGGATCGGGATAGCCCCTGTTGAAAGGGATTTTTTGGTGTCTGTATTTGAATCAAACTACTGTACCTTCTGAGGGCATGGATCTCTGTAGGTAGGCTTATAGTTGTAGGTAGACACCAGACAGATCGAGGTTACTAAAGTTCAGTATCTCCAGACTCGAGGACCATAATTTAAAGCTAATCTCATCTCTAAAAGGAATTTTGTTTTTGGCTGAAAATGAGAGGCCTGGGTCAGCATTAAAAGAATACCCAGAATATGGTAATAAAGATCTCTCTAGGAGGCAGCATGTTCACTGCTCCTTGCTCCTGGGAGGCTGAGACTAAAACTATCAAATCTACAGCTTTTTGATAAGTTCTTTAAGGGAGATGGAGGAATTATTTAACTTTGCCAAACTAAGGACCCAGTCCAGAGACTAAGATACTTCTGGTATGTGTGTAAATGGTACATGCAAAGCCAAGAAAGACAAACTTTCTTGTGAGCCATGTCAGTCTAAATACACACTAAAAGCACTCTTGCGAGGTTTTGTCAATGTTGATTTGTATGTATGGATCTTTGATGGCTGAAACTTCCTATTCTTTTCCTCAAAGAGGTGGACCAAATTGGAAACCAAGAATACAACTAAGCGACACATATCTCAGGTCATCCATGCTTCCAAACCAATTGGAATTGTCTCGTGGATGAAGATCTCTTGCAGCTTATCAAAGTGCAGACGAAACAGATGTAATCTTAGTCTTGGGCACTTCCTGGAGCTGTGGATCATGTGGATGACACAGGCAGTTTGGCCATAGTAGAGCTACTAGCAAGGCTATACATAAAAGAAAAAAAAAAAAACATGAAGGATATTGAAATCCTAAGAAATTGCAGTACAGTATTAATAAAACTCTAGTTGGAGGAAACGGATAGATCTATGACCTGTTCCACTCCAGAATCAGTGCATTTTTACCAAGGGCAGAGAATCCACAATTGGAACTATGTATAGTAGAAGCTTGTGTTCTTTTTTGCAAACAGGTATATCTACTGAAAAACTTTCTGGTCCAAGGTCTATTTCATATGCAGGACTGACTGAATGCCTGAACAGGAAATCTGCCACAACTTTGAGTGATCCAGACAGATTGATTGGTTTGAGGAATACATTCCTCTCCTAAAGGAACCTCAAAATGGGAGGTCACTGCATTTTAAATTCTTGAGCAGGATCCCCCTTCCTGAGGCAACATAAAGTTGCCTGGTTGTTTATGAAAATTATTATGAGCGTTCTTTTATGGACAGTGTCTTTTGTCGGGAATACCCCCATCAGTTTCAATAGATTTATGTGAAATTATGTAAACTGAGGGGACCATTTCTTAAGTACGTAGGTCGCCTGTGAATGACCTCCCAACCCGACCAGGATGCATCTATAGGAAGGATCATGGCAATTGGAGGAGGGACCAATAAGACTAACATAAACAAGGCAATTTATGTTGTCCATGGCCTGAGAATTCTTTTGCAACACCTGGGCAACTGAGTCCATAGGTCTCAACTCCTGGGCTGCTCTTCTCCAAACCCAATTGCGGTCTTTCAACCTAGTCTTGGACATGGGGTCAGCAAATGGACAAACTGAAGAAGGCACAAGATCTCTAGTTGCTGACTGGTGAAGAAGCAGTTTGAAATAATCTTGCTTAGAGTTATTTGCCGAGATGTTTTTGTTAGCCTTGGAGTGGCTTTAACATATTCCATTGAGGACCTAGCCATGGAAATATCCTTCCTTAAATTCACATGGATTTGGCAAAATTGATCAGGAAACCTAGTTACTGAAGAACTTGCCAAGACTTTATATGTGTACCCTAGGCAAATTTGTTTTGTCTGTCTAAACCCTAGGTTAAGTCAGAAGTAGGGGTCAGATGGGACGAGCCAATAAGTCTTTTTAAATCTATAGTACATGTCCAAGCCCCTCAGTGTAGTAATTGGTGGACATGCATGATGATCGTTATTTTGAATACATCATCTCTGACGTAATTGTTGAAATCAGTCACATTGTGGGTCTTTTTAAATCTATAATACACATCCAAGCCCCTCAGTGCAGTAATTGATGGACATGCATGATGATCGTTATTTTGAGTACATCACCTCTGATGTAATTGTTGAATTCAGTCATATTGTGGAGCACACTTCTCTCTGGGGAGTCTTTCTTTGGTATTCTGAATAGCCTGCCCTGAAATTTTAAGAATCTGTACTTTTCTGACTCCTTTTTACAGCATCTTACTTACAAAGGAGTCCCAAAAATCTATCTTGCACAATAATTTTAAAAAATCAGCATTGAGCAATTATCAGATTTGAACAATAAAATCTAAATGTGCTATATTTTTCTTAGAGCTCTGGGATATGGAAAAACTGTAAGAATGCACAATAGTACATTTCAAAATGTTCATAGAATTTTCAGCTAGTAAATTTCAAAGGCTTTTTAATTGAAAAAGCATCGGAATTAATGTAATAAAATGTTTAATGGAATAGAGTACAGTATAATACTGTATTCTGAGAAATTTCAGAAAACCTAATTGGTTAAGTAAATTGGAAATAACATTAAAAGTATGCAAGTTATGTTAAATACATGGAAGCACCACAAATAATTTGGTGAAAATATTTTTGTTGAATTTGGTTACATAATTTGTACAGTACTGTACATGTAATTTCAGTTGGCAGACACATGTATGGCAACGTAATGCAGTTTACTCATGGTTACTGTACTTGTTTAGTGAACTTCCCATTTAAGTTATCGTAAAACATTTACGCCGCCGTTTAAGGGCAATAGGAACTAGAAGTGTTAGACTATGGGGCATAAAAACAATTAGAATAGTGCCAACGTTTTCCCTGCATGTCGTAAGAGGCGACTGAAAGGGACGGGACGAGGGGGCTGGGAACCCCGTCTCCTGTATCTACAATCCTGTGAGACATAGACAAGGAGATGGAGCTGGTGGGAGAGTGACTGCTCCCCGCACTCTAGTTTTGGGGTGTTTGAATGTGCGTGGATGTAGTACGATAGAGAGTAAAAGATGTGAAATTGGAAGTATGTTTAGGAATAGAAGGATGGATGTATTAGCCTTGTGTGAGACAAAGATAAAAGGAAAGGGTAAAGTGATGTTTGGTGAAATGTCTGGTAGAGTGTCTGGGATTGAAAGAGGAAGAGCGAGAGAGGGTGTGGCTTTATTGCTGAGTGAATGGATGACAGGTAAAGTAGCGGAATGGAAGATATCATCTAGGTTAATGTGGGTAAGGGTTAGGTTGGGTAGGGAATGTTGGGCATTTGACAGTGCATGTGGGCCAGGTAGTGAGAAAAGTGAAGAAGAGCGGAATGAGTTCTGGAATGAATTAACTAGGTGTGTAGAGAGACTGGGTAGAGGGAATTATGTAGTTGTCATGGGCGACTTAAATGCTAGAGTGGGCGTTGGAGAGGTAGAAGGTGTCATTGGGAAGTATGGCGTACCAGGTAAAAATGATAGTGGTGAGAGACTGGTAGATATGTGTGTTGAGCAAGAGATGGTGATAAGTTCTAGCTTTTTAAAAAAGAAAGATAAAAACAAGTATACATGGGTAAGAGTGGCAATTGGAAGGGTAGTAGAAAGGCCATTAGTGGATTATGTGTTGATAACTAAAAGAATGTTTGGAAGATTGAAAGACGTGCACGTGTTTAGGGGTATGGCTAACGGTATGTCTGATGATTTTTTAGTGGAAGGAAAATTGGTTGTAGCAAAAGAGTGGGGGAATAGAGTAGGTGGATGTAAAAGGGAGCTAGTGAGGGTCGAAGAGCTAATAAAACAGGGGGTAAAAAGTGAATATCAGGAAAGGTTGAAAATGGCATATGACGAAGTGAAAGTAAGAGAAACTGGTAATTTAGAGGAGGAGTGGAAGTTAGTAAAAGAAAATTTTGTTGGGATTGCAAGTGATGTGTGTGGCAAGAAGGTTGTTGGAGGCAGCATGAGGAAGGGCAGTGAATGGTGGAATGAAGGAGTGAAGGTAAAAGTGGAACAGAAAAAGAGGTCTTTTGAAGAATGGCTGCAGAGTAATAGTGTAGAGAAGTATGAAAAATGTGGAAGTAAAACGCAAGGTACGTGAGGCAAAGAGGGCAGCTGATCTGAGGTGGGGTCAGGGATTGGGTCATTCATATGAAGAGAATAAGTAGTAGTTTTGGAAAGAAGTGAAGAGAGTAAGGAAGGCTGGCTCAAGAATTGAAGAGACAGTGAAAGATGGAAATGGAAGGTTGTTAAAAGGAGAGGAGGCAAGGAAAAGGTGGGCGGAATATTGGGAAGTTTACTGAAGGTTGAGGATAATAGGGAGGTAGATATAATTGCTGTTGCAGGTGTTGAGGTACCGGTGATGGGAGATGAGAATGAGAGAGAGATTACAATAGAGGAAGTGAGGAGAGCACTAGATGAAACGAGAGTAGGAAAAGCATCTGGTATGGATGGTGTGAGAGCTGAGATGTTGAAGGAAGGGGGTGTGACTGTACTTGAATGGTTGGTGAGATTGTTCAATATGTGTTTTGTGTTGTCAATGGTACCAGTAGATTGGGTTTGTGCATGTATTGTACCACTATATAAGGGTAAGGGAGATGTGCATGAGTGTTGTAGTTCAAGAGGTATTAGTTTGTCGAGTGTAGTTGGAAAAGTGTATGGTAGAGTAATGATTAATAGGATTAAGGATAAAACAGAGAATGCAATCTTAGAAGTACAGGGTGGTTTTAGAAGAGGTAGGGGTTGTATGAATCAGATTTTTACAGTTAGGCAGATATGCGAGAAAAATTTAGCAAAAGGTAAGGAGGTGTATGTTGCGTCTATGGATCTGGAGAAAGCATATGATAGAGTTGATAGGGAAGCAATGTGGAATGTGATGAGGTTATATGGAGTTGGTGGAAGGTTGTTGCAAGCACTGAAAAGATTTTACAAAGGTAGTAAAGCATGTGTTAGGATAGGAAATGAAGTGAGTGATTGGTTTCCGGTGAGAGTGGGGCTGAGACAGGGATGTGTGATGTTGCCATGGTTGTTTAACTTGTATGTTGATGGAGTGGTGAGAGAGGTGAATGCTCGAGTGCTTGGACGAGGATTAAAACTGGTAGACGAGAATGACCATGAATGGGAGGTAAATCAGTTGTTGTTTGCGGATGATACTGTACTGGTTGCAGACACAGAAGAGAAGCTTGGCTGATAAGTGACAGAATTTGGAAGGGTTGTGTGAGAGAAGGAAGTTGAGAGTTAATGTGGGTAAGAGTAAGGTTGTGAGATGTACGAGAAGGGAAGGTGGTGCAAGGTTGAATGTCATGTTGAATGGAGAGTTACTTGAGGAGGTGGATCAGTTTAAGTACTTGGGGTCTGTTGTTGCAGCAAATGGTGGAGTGGAAGCAGATGTACGTCAGAGAGTGAATGAAGGTTGCAAAGTGTTGGGGGCAGTTAAGGGAGTAGTAAAAAATAGAGGGTTGGCCATGAATGTAAAGAGTTCTTTATGAGAAAGTGATTGTACCAACTGTGATGTATGGATCGGAGTTGTGGGGAATGAAAGTGATGGAGAGACAGAAATTGAATGTGTTTGAGATGAAGTGTCCAAGGAGTATGGCTGGTGTACCTCGAGTAGATAGGGTTAGGAACGAAGTGGTGAGGGTGAGAACGGGTGTAAGAAATGAGTTGGCAGCTAGAGTGGATATGAATGTGTTGAGGTGGTTTGGCCATGTTGAGAAAATGGAAAATGGCTGTCTGCTAAAGAAGGTGATGAATGCAAGAGTTGATGGGAAGGCCAAGGTTTGGGGTGGATGGATGGAGTGAAGAAAGCTCTGAGTGATAGGAGGATAGATGTGAGAGAGGCAAGAGAGCGTGTTAGAAATAGGAATGAATGGCGAGCGATTGTGATGCAGTTCTGATAGGCCCTGCTGCTTCCTCCAGTGCCTTAGATGACCGCGGAGGTAGCAGCAGTAGGGGATTCAGCGTTATGAAGCTTCATCTGTGGTGGATAACGGGGGAGGGTGGGCTGTGGCACCCTAGCAGTACCAGCTGAACTTGGTCGAGTCCCTTGTCAGGCTGGGAGGAATGTAGAGAGTAGAGGTCCCCTTTTTGTTTTTGTTTCATTTGTTGATGTCGGCTACCCCCAAAAATTGGGGGAAGTGCCTTGGTATATGTATGTGTATGTAAGATAGACGTCAACAATTGGCTAGCTTCAATTAGGTAGCAATGTGCACCTCATGTGAGAATCATAGAATTGATTTCGGTTATCACTATCAACAGGGCAGGATTAAGCTGGTGGGAGACCTGGGGCCCACTCTGGTCGGAGGCCCCCTTTCCAACTCTCATTGCATACACTACAAACTATAGTCTAATTTAGTAGCCAAAATTCAGTAATACTAATATATTAGTAGGACAGTTTTATTTGTCAAATATTACAATGGAACTAGTCTTCTGATGTTATGAATATACATAAACACAAAATAGAATAAGTGTGAGTTGTTCTTACCATATTTATTTTTACAAATATACCCGGTAGTTACAATTATTTATATGAAAATATTGTAACATTCATGTAATTATAATAGCTCATTCTTACGTATATGTATAGCCAGGATTACTCTTTTGACACTTTCTCTTTATTTTCTAATTGCAAATTCACTGATGATTTCATTGAAGTCCAGTTCACGCAATATATCTGACTTGAGGTTCATTATAGTCAGATTTAAAAGATTTCTGTTTCATAGATGTCCTTAATCTGTTTTTGCTTAATTTTAGCTTTGAGAAAAAGTGCTTTTTACTGCAGTTTGACACCATCATAACAAAACATATTCATAGGGCTATGTCTATGTTTGAGAAAGTGTCTAGCACACCATTGTCCTATATAAGTCTTTACAGCAAAATCTCAGTGTTGATACCTGTTAGCTCCTCATCTGTGAATATATTAGCAAATGTTACAACTGGCACAGTTCCTCCTTAAATGTAATTTGTTCCAACATGAAGTTCTTACCTTGAACTACTTTCTTAGGAGTATCTGGGATCTCCTCCCATCCGACTAGAGTTTTGTGTAGTTTACCCTAAACCCATTTTCTATGAGGGGTAACCTTAGGCGGAGTGATACGCGCCCTGAGGCTAACCCCGGGTCAGAGAGCATGCTTGCTCAGGTCTCGACCTCCAGTAAGTTCTCTGGTCGCGTCATGATATCATCTCACCGCTCTCCCTATCCCAGTGTGACTTGTGTGCCCCCGACCCTTTGTGTCCCACGTGGTCCCTTTGTGCTTTCTCTGTGCGAGCTTGTGTCTCGTAGTGCTTCTCCTTCATCTTGTAGTGCTTCTCCTTCATCTTGGAGCATCCTCGCCGTTGTCCTGGGCCTATGGCCGGCAAATCGTGTGGAGCGTTCCTTTCGAAACCAGAAGTTGACCCGCACTCCTTGTGTTCATCGTGCAGGGGCAGCGTGTGTTCCCCTTCCGACACTTGTCCGGAGTGCGAGTCGTGGAACGAGGTGCAGTGGGTGCGGTATAGCACCAAAAAGAAGGCAGCGGCGAAGAAGTCGCCTAAAAAGACCAACCTCCCTTGCTTCGACGAGCGCCTCGGCGGTCCGAGCTTCTCTCCCAACATCTCCTACCCAGAGTAGGGGACGAGGTAAGTCCATTGCGGGGAAGAGGCCCGCGGCCCTTCCCCAGGAGTCTGATCTTCATGACAGTGGGGTTGTGGCGTCTTTTCAGGCGAGTGAGGGGCCTGAGGGAGGGGCGGGAGTGTTTTCGGGAGATGGTGACCTGGTGCCTGCAGGTCACATCTCCTCTGATGACCCCATGTGGGGTAATAATGCTGCTAATTTCTCCCCAGCCTCTTGGGCGTGCATTTCAGGTGGTTCAGCAGCCAAGGGCGACGTCGAGAAGGAGCTTTCCCCGCCGTCGGACCCCACTGCTTGGGTTCCCCCTAAGACGCCCTTCAGGTCCCCGATGAGGATGGAGGATGACTTCGGGGACCTGGGCTCCCACGGGACAGCCTCCTCGCTCCCCCCCAGCGCTGTCGGCCATCTTCCCAGAGGTTTTTCTGCAGGCGTCGTCGTCCACGGAGCATCGCAGGAATCCTCCTACATCACCGCGGGAAGCGAGGCCTTCGAAGAGGGCCTATAAGTCGTCGGTCTCATCAGTGGAGGATCCTTCCTGCTCTTCGGAGGATGAGGCGCTGAGGAAGCTCAGGAGGCAAAAGGGGAAGTCCCGCAGGAAGTTGTTGCGCTCTCGCTCCCCCTTGAGGTCGCGCCACGAGAGTCGGCGCCCAAGATCCCCCAAGAGCAACGAATGGGTGATGGTTCATCGAGACAGACTTCTGGAGCTAGCTGCGGCGCCGGGCCCCTCAGGTTGGCGTCCGAGGACGGGCTCCCCGGATAGATACTCCTCCGGCAGCAGCAGCACCCGACGGAGGGATTCCTCATGGCAGGTTCCAGTTGACAGGCATAAGACCGCGAAGGTTCCGACTCCATCCGCCCAGCGGAGAGAGTCGCCCCTTCGGTCTGGCAGCCGAGTCCTGATCTCCAAGGGCCACCTAGCTCGGCACGAGCCCAGCCCTCGGCCTTCCTCAACGAGCAGGCTCGTAGATTCGAGAACCTCCAAGAGAGATGTTAGACCCAGGATGGAGGCCCCCGTTCCGACGGAGATGCCCGTCCTTCGTCGGGAGCCCCCGCGGGAGTGTCGCTCCAGGACTCCCCCACATGCAAGGTCCTCCGTCGGGGTACCCCCGTCACTTGCACCAGCACCCCCGTCGGAGGAGCTAGACGACCATGGAGAGGGGTCAGCAGCGGAGGTATCAGCCTATCGGAGGGTGATAGGCCTCATCAGAAGTCACCACAGGCTGGACGTACCAGAACCCTCCTCCGAAGATGCTTGGCGTGCCAGCCTAAATAGAATAGTGGACGCCCCAGTCCAGCAGCGACCCTCCTTGGCCCTCCCTTTGACGAGGGACGTTTATTTGGGAAAGGCTCTCGTGGACAGAATCGTGGCCAACCACGCCGAGGCGCCCAAGAGCTAGAGCTCCTCCAAGCTGCTCCAGGGCCTGAAGTCCCAGAGCAGGTTCTACCTCCCAGAGGGACAGCGAGCGGGCGCCTGTGCACTGGAGCCAGCACTCACCGTGCTAGGGCAAGGAGCCTCGGAAGAAAGGGCATCCACGGCTCCGATCTGCTTCTCTCCTTCGGAGGCGGTCATGATGGAGGAGATGTCGAAGGACCTTGTCAACGTCTCCTCCTGGTTAGACTGGTGGGCGTTCAGTCGTCCTACGACCTGTCAGTTCCGGAGACCCAGGCCTTGCTCAAGGAACTCATCAGCTCAGGAGGCAAGGCCCTGAAATTCTTGTCATACCAGTCGTTAGCCATGTCCGCCAACTAGGTCCTACGAAGGAGGGACACTGTTTTGAGCAAGATAACTAGGAGGCTGCCGGACAGAGAGGCAAGATTTCTGAGGAACCTGACCCTGTGGGACGACTCTATCTTTCCCCCGAAGGCAGCGGAGGAAGCGATGGAGAGAATTCGGAGAATGAAGGAGCCGTTCGAGACCAGGCCCCACCCGGTCAGAAGGCCGACGTTTAGAAGATCCTCCGTCGACACGCCTCGCCCTCCTCGGCCCGCTCCTAACCACCCTAGGAGAGACAACTCGGCAACAACATGGTCCCAGTCGTCTCAGCCCTCCCGTAGGGGATCAGCCCCGATCCAAACCGCCTATAGACCGTCCTTCTCTGCATCCAGAAGAGGCTGTTCAGGCCGCTCATCAAGGAGGAGATAGGGAGGGAGGCCCCCTACTCCTGCCGGAGCCTCAGGTGGGGGGATGCCTCAAACTTTTTTGGCAAGCATGGAAAGAACACGGAGCAGACACGTGGACCGTGACAGTTCTGAAAGAAGGGTACAGGTTGCCCTTCCTAGTGGACCCTCCTCCTCTGATACCAGATCAGCAGGCGGAGTGGCTAGACCCCAAGGATCCCTTGAAACGGAGAGCTCTGCAGGGAGAGGTCTCAGCGATGTTGGCAAAAGGGGCAATGGAACCTGTTCGGGACCCAGGTCCGGGGTTCTACAGCAGGCTGTTCCTGGTGGAGAAAGCAACAGGAGGATGGAGACCGGTCATAGACCTCTCAGCCCTCAACAAGTTCGTCTGCAAGACGGACTTCAAAATGGACACTCCAAAATCAGTCTTGGCGTCCTTGAGAGAAGGGGACTTCATGATGTCAGTAGATCTCAAGGATCCCTACTTCCAGATCCCGGTTCATCCCTCCAGCAGGAAGTACCTACGGGTGAAATGGGAGAACCAGACGTTGCAGTTCAAAACCCTCTGCTTCGGGTTGTCCACTGCCCCCAAGTCTTCACAAGGGTCTTCACAACGGTCTCAGTCTGGGCACATGAACAGGGAATCCGCCTGATTCGTTACCTGGACGATTGGTTGCTACTTTCAGCCTCAGAGGAAGTACTGAAGGAGCAAGGCGCGAGGTTACTGCAGTTCTGCAATGTTCTGGGGATCACCATCAACCTAAAGAAGTCTCAACTGATACCCTCCACCAGGACGACCTACCTCGGGATGGTTCTGGACTCCTGGTTAGTGAAAGCCTTCCCCTCCGCGGACAGGCTGGACAACTTAGACCAGGTCCTCCGCCCCTTCCTGACGGACCAACCCAGGAGGGCAAAGGACTAGCAGAGACTAATAGGCCACCTTGTGTCTCTGGAGAAACTGGTCCCCCAGGGCAGGCTAAAGCTCAGGGAGGTCCAATGGAACCTGAAGGAGAACTGGATCCAAACGGATTCCCCCCACAGAGTGGTCCCGGTGTTTCCGAACACGAAACGGGTCCTGAATGGTGGAGCTGCAGGACGAACACCCTCAAAGGGATGCCCTTTGCAGCCGACCCTCCGGAGATACTCCTGTTCACGGACGCCTCGAAGGAGGGGTGGGGTGCTCATCTCTTAGGGAAATCAGCAAGAGGGAACTGGACAGCCCTAGAGAAGACCCAGCACATAAACGTTCTAGAGTTGAGGGCAGTACAAAGAGCGTGCCTGGAGTTTGTACACCTACTCCGGGGAAACACCGTGTGGAGGATTAATTTTATTTTAATTTTTTTTGTTTTGCCAAATCGAGAGAGAGAGAGAGAGTGTGTGTGTTTATTTACTTAGTTTTGTCAAATCGCAAGAGAGAGAACAAGTGTTTATTTGTTTTAGTTTTGTCAAATAGAGAGAGAGAGAGAGAGAATTTCATTTGCTTTAGTTTTGCTAGATCGCGCGCAAGAGAGAGTATGTGTGTTTTGTGTGTGCGTGTTTGTGTGTGTCGGCGGTGCGCGCCGAAGAAGGGTAGTTAGCGAATGATTGTTTGTAGTGGGAAAGACTGTCGGTATATTTGAGATTGTTTGTTTACATTTTTAGCTAGGTTAGGGCGGTAATGAATGTCTTGGGCGAAAGCATTGGATATTTGACTGTAGCAGGAGTCGGTTATGGTTTTTTGTTCATTGACAGCCGGCTTTGAAGTGATTTTTCTTTATATCGGAGTAAGTACTGTTTTATTTATTTTTGTTAGGCGCGATCATGAATGATAGAAAGTTTATTATTTATCTTTGATTATAGTGCGATAGTTTAGTTAGTTAGGAGTTTTCGTAAGCGTTTTTTCTTTTTTATTGCAGGCCGTAATTCCTCCTTTAGACTTCTTTGGACTCCTTAACATTCTTTGGAGTTAAATTTAGGCCTTGAAGTTGTTGCTTGCCTGCCTAGCCTTGTATGTATGAATAACTTGATGATGACCTGGACCGTACTATGAACTTAGGAGAAGACTGCGGATATTTATATTTAGACTGCTGAAATATAGAAAGAATTTTAATCGTTGACGACCCGGCTGTGAAATAGATTGTTCCTTAATGATGATGATGACGATGATGGTGACCACCACCGCTTATGTGATTGGACAGTCGAAATGACTTCTTCTCGTTATTGTTTGCCAGGAAGTTGTGGCAATTGGTTACAAAGACTTGCCAGTGTGTAGTGTCTGTGGACGACGGTGGCCACACACGAATATTAATTTAAGAAGTTTTTCATATGTTTTAGTATTAAGTTTGGTTATTTTTGCTGGGTTATATATGATGATTGGTTTAGTATTAAGTGATTTATTTTAGAATTTAAGTGATTTTTGTTACTGTGTGGGGACTGTTGGTGTTGGGTTGTAAAGTTTTTGTGATTGGTGAGTTCTCGGTACCCTCACGCACCGATATATATATTTATACAGCAATGTTTGTGTTATTTTTGTCTGTTGAATTTAATGTGTGATTTTTGTTTTGGGTTGCGGTGAATATAGTTTTAAGGTTATGTTTTGTTTGTTTTTCCCTTCGTGCAATAGTCCAGTTTGAAGTAAAGTAAGGGGAAAGTTTGTGTTGTGGGATATTTTGAAAGTAAGAGTGATCAAAGGTGTGGGGGTTTGTTTTTGTTTACATCCCGCCACAACCGTAGCGTTGATGTGCGACAACGCCACGGTAGTAGCTTACATAAAGAAGCAGGGAGGCCTAAGGTCGAAGGAGCTGTGCGTCCTCACTTTACAACTTCTGGAATGGGCCGAAGTGGAACAGATAAGAATATCAGCGAGGTTCATCCCAGGGAAAAGGAACGTCCTCACCGACGGCCTCAACAGGATGGGGCAAGTGGTAGAATCCGAATGGTCTCTACACCCGGAAGTAGCCAGGTCCGTCATTCAGAAATGGGGTTCGCCGGTGATGGACCTCTTCGCAACAAGGCTGAACACGCAGCTCCCCGTGTTCTGTTCTCCTGTTCCAGACCCAAAAGCGGCGTTCGAAGACGCCTTCCAACATCCGTGGAACAATCTCGACGTGTACGCTTTTCCCCCTTTTGGGATGCTCAGGCAGGTCCTCAACAATGTGAGAAAGACGAGCAACCTACAGATGACTTTGGTAGCGCCCTGGTGGCCGGGTGGCCGGAGAGAGTGTGGTTCGTGGACCTAAGGGAACTAACACAACAGCCGCCCTGGCCCCTTCCGGACAGGCCAGATCTTCTTCTACAACCACACTTCCAAAGGTTCCACGAAAATCCACGGTCCCTCCGCATTCACGCGTGGAGGTTATCGAGCATCTCTTGAGGAGGGAAGGCTATTCGTCGAGTACAGCAACGAGGATGTCGGGCTACCTGAGACGGTCATCGACAGCTGTATACCAGGCTAAGTGGGCCACCTTTACCAAATGGTGCGCCACTAGGGACATCAAGCCCCTTAAAGTCTCCATTCCGCAGGTAGCGGACTTCCTAGTTTACCTCAGGGACGTGGTCAACATGTCCATTCCAGCCATCAAGGGAGTCCGCGCGGCCTTGGGCCAAGTTTTTCTCCTGAAGGGCATAGACCTGGGTAAGTCCAGACATATCTCAATGCTCATTAAGAGCTTTGAGCAATCATGCCCCCCGCAAGCTGTGAAGGTGCCACAATGGGATGTGGCAAGGGTCCTGAAAATGTCATCCGAGCCTCCGTTCGAGCTCTTGAAAGACATCGTGGACAAGGATCTCACTCTCAAGACAGTTTTCTTGCTGGCGATAGCTTCAGCTAAACGGGTAAGCGAGATTCATGGTCTGTCCTACGAAGTTGCTCACTCGAAAGGTTGGCGAGAAGTCACATTCAAGTTCGTTCCTTCCTTCGTAGCCAAGACCCAGAACCTTGCCGTATGGGACCCCAGGTTTGAGGGTTTCTCTATTCCGGCAATCCCCCGGTCAGACGACGTGAAGGATTTGCGTCTATGCCCCGTCAAGGCAGTGAGAAAATACTTGGAAAGAACAGCAAGACTCCGGCCCAGGATCAAGAGTCTTTTTGTTTCCACTGGCCTCGTGAAGAAACCAGTCTCGAAGAATACCATCTCTTTCTGGTTGCGGCAGGTCATCATCAGGGCCTAGAGTAAGGTGGGAATCCCCCTGCCGGGGAAACCCAAGCCCCATGACATTAGGGGCCTGAGTACTACGTTGGCCTTCGAGAAAAATATGGCAGTGGGCCAGATCCTAAGGGCAGGCACCTGGGCCAACCAGTCTACCTTCACGACTCACTATTTGAAGGTCTATTCAAGAAGATCCCTGGACGGGTTCTCGATAGGTACCGTTGTTTCAGCGCTCCAAACGGTTTAAAGGCATAGCCTCAGCGGTAACAAGCACAAGAGACACAGGTTCGTTCCTTAAACCCCCTTGTACTTCCTTCCCCCTTTTTCCGCTTCAAGTGGGCTCTGTGAGGGCCCTGAGCCAGAGACGAGTACCTCATCAAGAGGAAGACATGTCCCCTAGGATTTCTTGCACAGGTGAGTTTCTTAGACAATAAGATGGGTTTTTGTGTAGTTTCCTCTCATTAGTTTTCTATGGGGTCAACATGACCTAGCCACTTTCTAGGTCTCTGGATATTCCTCAGCACGGTCTCAAGAACTTTTTAGGGCCACGCCCACCTCCTAAAGTATAAGTCTCCTAAGAAAGTAGTTCGAGGTAAGTACTTCGTGTTGGAACAAATCACAAATTTTAAGTAATTTGTATTTTTCCTAACAGTACTTACCTCGAACTACTTTCGGGTAATGGCCCACCCTGCCTTCCCCGAGTGTCCCCTGGTTTTCTTAGAGACCTTAGCAACCAAGAACTTACTGGAGGTCGAGACCTGAGCAAGCATGCTCTCTGACCCGGGGTTAGCCTCAGGGCACGTATCACTCTGCCTGAGGTTACCTCTCATA
The DNA here is from genome assembly GCF_036898095.1 of Palaemon carinicauda. Classification (NCBI taxonomy): domain Eukaryota; kingdom Metazoa; phylum Arthropoda; class Malacostraca; order Decapoda; family Palaemonidae; genus Palaemon; species Palaemon carinicauda. Next base: position 14,453,284 of record NC_090769.1, read on the forward strand.
GAAAATGGGTTTAGGGTAAACTACACAAAACTCTGGTCGGATGGGAGGAGATGCCAGATACTCCTAAGAAAGTAGTTTGAGGTAAGTACTGTTAGGAAAAATACAAATTACTTAAAATTTGTGATTTCCAAGTCATCTGGATATCCCCTGACGAGATGCTCTGCTGTGCCGTGAAGTTTGTCTGAAGAAAGCTTTTGCAGATGTCTAAAATAATTACATTAACTTTATATCTGTTTGTATGCTTTGACATTTGTCAACAGAAGAAATACACTGATCATTGACTGGCAAGAAAGTTTGTATTCTGTATTTTTCAGAAGGGCTGAGTTCTATTTCTTCTGCATGTCCATAATCCAATGGGTTAAGACTCCCATTAAAGCGCTTCTGCTGAGATTCTGTCTGCTTATAGTATGCTGAACCAGACTGAAACAGCTATTCACCTTCTTTTTCATAAGTGTGGAAGGATTCTTGCTTTGATGCAACATAACCTTTCAAGCTAGTCAGTGATGCCACCTCAGTATAAGATCAAGGTTTGCATTTTGTCGAGTTTATTAGTTGCATCTGTTCTTTGCAGAATATCATTCCAGGTGGTGTAAATTCCCGTTTCAAGCCGATTCATCTGTTTTAACAGTCCTTCTGGTTCACAGTGTACGCACCTTTGTTTTTCTTCAATGTCATCAATAATATGTTTAAGTACTTCCTTAATCTGCTCGTAATCATGCTTAAGAGCCTTGTGAGCATCAGCTCTGCCGGACCAGCACATTGTTGTGACACATTTGAGAGTCAATGATGAATCATTATTCTTTAAAGCCTCATCCAGAAGTTGATACCGATGGTTTGAAATTGTGAAGTAAACGAACAACTTTTCAAGGAAATCAAAGAAGTGTACAACACCTGAGCAGCATTCTAAAACATTTTTACCAACCAGGTTAAGTGATTGAGGTGCACAAGGGATCCAGGATGCAAAACTATTCTCTTTCACTTTGGCTTGAAGACCATTGTATTTACCACTCATTGCTTATGCATTGTCGTAGATTTATCCACGACAGTTTAAAAGGTCTAGGTCATGTGTGTGCAAAGTTTCCATCGAAGCATTGAACATATCTTCAACCCCATGCCTTTTGTTTGCCATAAAGGTTACAAAGCATTCCACGGGTCTATCTTTCTCTATGTACTTTAATCGAAGGGTGGGTTAGTCAATGTGGGCTGTATCAGGTGTGGAGTCCAAAGAGATTGAGTAGTGTTTTGACTTCTTTACTTTAGAAATAATTTCTCTGAGGAGGAGTTCATCCATTATGCTGATAACTTCTTCCATTATTGTAGATGACAAATAGTTTGTGTGACCCTTTCCACAATTGGCTTCAGTTTTGATGTGATGTGCAAGAAAGTCATTGTTCTGGGAAATAGATTCAAGAATGCCTAAAAAGTGCCCATTTCTAGGTTAACCACCCAATTCGTTGTCACCTCTAAATGCTCAGCCCCGTTCAGCAATGAAATGAACAACATTAATTATTCCTTTCAATACTGATCTCCAATACTGCTGAAGATGTTCAACCTGTTGTGTCAGTTCTGTATCCAGACGCTTGTTAAAACAGATTGTAGCCTTCAGATGTTCTGCTGACTGCTCATGATTTTGTAGACATTGGTGTGAATGTTTCCATTCAGAACCAGGTAGACGAGAGCAGAGAAGACTCCAATTTTTCTGTATCCAAGCTCATTGATCTTCACGTAAATTAGTAAAAATACCCCTTTGATAGAGAGAAACATAACCAGTTCCTTGCTATGACTTCCCCATTATCATTTTGATGACGGAAGAGCCCAAGTGTACACAGTCTTGGATTGCGATTCTTTCTAGTTGCTGCTTCGAGTGTGTGGAGAACAATCTTTCATCACAGTGCTTTACTGTTGATACACCCCTTTTCTGCCAGTATTCGTGCATCTGCTCTGAAATAATGGATGGCCAAAGTCAAATGTCACTGTCCCCTGTTGGGCCCTCAACTTCAGCTTCTGAAAGACATGTCACATCAGCCTCCATATCTTTATCATCTTCAGTTGGACCCATTACTATTATGGCTTGGTTAGCCATTTCCACAGATTGATCAGGTTCTACAATCTTATTACTCATTCCTGACATGGGTCTTGTTTGAGGTTGAACAGTGAAAAACTGGTCCAATTTTCTAATTTGTGACTTTTAATTCCATCGCAACTTTAGCTTGAATCTCACTAACTGCTTTATTGGCTTGGCAATTGTTTACTTATGATTAAGGATTAAGAAGGGAAAGATACTTAACATAATTACTATCAGTTGGTTACAAGTTAAAACATATACAGTAATGTCTTCTTAATCTTGGAAACTTTTAAGATTGTAGTTGTAGGTTAATTTTTAAAACATTTCATCCGAACACTATGGAACCATAGGCGTGATTAGCATAACTCATTATTATAATCATGTCAATTTAGATTTACTTATAGATGCTATTATCTCGCGTCAGACATATTGATTAACAAGTTAGGTTGTACTCTGAACTATGACATGTCTTAGAAACTTGATTAGGCCGTAATACAAACAATACTGAGGTATGTAATTTTGCACCCACAAATCATTACAATTTCAAACACAAGTTACAACAATAGTAACAAAATTTGTAACATTTGTATGTACGAGCACCATGTTATTGTCAAACTTAATAATAGAATTTTTAATTTGGCTATTTGTCTAGTATGGGTAATGTAAGTGCCCGATTAAAATACCATCCTTACTAAATTAAAATTTGTTATTATTGGTGGGTGGCCCCGGGCCCAGGCCCCTGACTATCAGAAACATTAGATTCTTCATACAATCTTAGTAAACAACACTTCTATAGAGTATGATGTTATTACTATTCCATCATTTTCTTTACCTTTTGTAACATTTACCTTTTCATCTTAAAATTTCTGTTCATTTCCACCCCATATCCAAATCCTATTTTTCTTCATTGATTATCAATCTTGTATCTAATGTAACATACTGTATTCCCATTTGTTCTTTAAATTATGCAGTAGTCAATACTAGTAGATATTTAGTGGTGTTGAAGAAGGTTAGATTCTATATGTAAAATTAAATTATAAAATTTGTGAAATAATTAGGTAGCCTAATGAATTCAATGTTCCTACTCTGATATTTTCCCCCAAAAAGATTTGTAATGGACCAATTACCATACCTTAGATATTTGAGTAGCCTACATCACATGGGTAATTAAAAGCTGAATAGCAGTTTGTTCCAACACCTAATATAAACCCTTTTGCTCTTTACTATGGATATATTTCCTTAGCACAGCTGAAACTAACCATTAAACATTAAGCTATGTATAACCACCCACTGGTAATTAGTGGGGTGGTAGCCATCCACCCTGCTCACACACACACCAGTTATGACATCATTTCTTCTTTTGGCTCGGTAGAGTGCAGACATCACTTCTCTCTTTCCTGTTAACCCTTTACATGATCTGGATATTTGTTTCAATTCTTTTTCTTTTGTCAGGGAGAGATCATCCTCCCAGTAAGAGTGGTTCAGTAAACAACGGAAGAAGTCTCGACTTCCTACTCCAGCATCTCATTCCCTCTCCAATGACTCTACTTGTTTGGTCTCTTGTAGAGGACAAACGAGTAAGAGTAATGACAGACTGACGCCTGGACAACCCATGGGTACGGACACCGTCGCTTCCCTCAGCAAAGCAACAATGCCCACCAACTCTTGCCTTCTTTGGGGCTTTTGAGTCTCCCCGCTAAGGAATGGCTTTCGAAGGAGCTACAGTTAGGGGCACACTGAAAGCGCACAGCTGCCTCCGCAGGGGTTAACCACAGTCTTCCCCTACAAGACTCTGGGATGGGCGACTCTCCAGAGCTTCTAGTGCCCTTAGCTGCAGCCCCCTCCACATCTGCTCTACCATTTGTTCATGCAGCTCCGGCATATGAACATGAATAGGTGCAGACTGGTGCTCCTCAGGGTCACTACCAGTCGGGTGATCCTTTCGAGGTGAACCCGCTCTCCCCATCTGCTCTACCGTTTGTTCATGCAGCTCCGGCGTATGAACGTAAGCAGGTGCAGACTGATGCTCCTCTGAGTCACTACTAGTCCAGTGATCATTTTGAAGTGAATCTGCACTCCACTTCAGTTCTTTCATTCGTTTATACAGCTATGGCATATGAACGTAAGCAGTTGTAGACTGGTGCTCCTTAGTCACTACCAGTCAGGTGATCATTTCGAGGTGAATCAAGAAGCTGACCACGGTCAGACTTCTAAGCTTGCTGATTTTGTGATTCACCCTCGGTCTGAGTTCTCTCGGTTCATTGAGGTACCACAGCATATGAAGCATCAAGCTTCTCCTCCCGTTGTTGAGTACCTCTCTCGTCCGCAAGTGAAACCATCCTCACCTGTGTGGTTGCCACCTTTGGGGATTCGGGATGAGTGCTTGATTAGTTAGGGCCTCATTCCAGCTTTTTGGAGTTTTTGCTTCTTTGAGCAACGTAATGGTAATGTCTGCCAACAACGTGCAATCGCTACACCTCCCATTGTGCCTGTTTCTTGAGCAATAACCCTTCAGGGTTACTACCACAGATAATGATGCCTGCCAACCGCTTGCAGTCACAGTTTCTTCCATCGGGCCCCCAGAGCACAAAGAGTCTTGTAAGCTGTAATCCTTTGGGGTTATTGCCACAGATGATAATGCATTCGGGCCACCTCTCGCTATTGTCCCATAGAGGACAACAAAACTGAGTTTTGTGAGGCCAGGCCCTTTGAGATCCCAGGCTTGGGCTTCATCCAATTACGGAGAAGAGCCTGCCTTTCCTGGTGTGGGTCAGCACACAGAAAGACCTTTTTAGCCTTTCACGACACCGTACAAGCTCATATCTCCTCCCATAGTGCTAATGAGTAGTCGTGCGCACACACCCTAGTCATGCGAGAGTGACTTGCGCATTGCTGTGCACTAAGCATTAGCGAAGTGCAAGCGAGCTCCTCTTCCTGACAAGAGTTTACGCGAAACAACGTTGCATGCAGCTTCAGCACATGGAATGCACAGACCCTATTTATGTGAGCCTTAGTAAAGTGCGCAGGGGAGCTCTTCTTACTGCCGAAGGTCTGAGCGCAATGACGGTTGCCTGCCAACACCCCCCTAGGTGACGTTCTGGCACGAACTACTTTGATTGCGCATGCACGCTTGCCTTTACAGCCGCCAGATCTTGCCACGGAGGTAATCAGTACGAGGTAACCAGGAATTGCCATTAGAGGCCCTCCAACATCCAAGAGACTCCTATACGTTTTTCCCCCTTCGGTCTGATGAGAGACTTTCTTAAGGACATAGAAAGATCAGTCAATGACCCTTACAGCCCCGCAGTAGCATCAAGCAGAATAGCACCCAGAACTTCTATTCTTTCTGGCAGAGATATTGAGAAAACTGTTTTCTCCTTTCCCGACCTGTTCATACAACCTCACCTAGAGACTCCCCACAATCAGTCTTGCCCCATGACTCCTCACCTGGAGGGTATTTAACATCTCTCTCGAGAGGCTTTTCGAGAGCAATAACGAAAACGATGGCTAAATACCCCCCTAGGTCGTCTTTCATCACCTGTCAGGTGAAATGGTCTATCGGCTAAGGTGGAGGTCGTGGAAAGAGGCCTTGCGCCACACTATCTCTCTTTCCCCCAGGACAGCAAAGCTTGCTGTCCCCCGGGAAGTAAAGACCCTGCTTGGTCTCAACCGTAACAGAATATCGCTTGGCTTTGAGCCTCGTCTTTTGTTTGAACGGGGTCAACATTTCCTCAACGGAACACACTCCCTAATAGTGTAAAGCTTACTGATCCCCAATCAGAAGAAAGACCTCCTTGGAGCGTAGGTCTTGTACCACACTCTCGGAAAGGAGTGCTTAATATTACTATTCGGTCCTCAGATCATGATTTGACTCTTAAGACAGTTTTTTTTCCTTCTCACTTTGGCTGTGCTGAAAGCCTAGTGTAGGTTGTCATACGCAGGTGGAGAAGCAATTCACCTAAGCAATTCAAAACAAACTCCAAAAGCAATCTTGAATGGTAAATTAAACTTTTAGTTTAACACAATCATTTTAGTCGAAACTAAGAAATTCATTCCTGTCTCAATTCAATAGTACAGTACTGTATATGTTGACACTGCAATTATCAAAGCTCGTGAATAGAGGTGGTCACCACAGCACGATGAAAAGGAAGATGGTGGCTGGTAGTATTGTCTCGAGTATTAATATTGGTTCTTGCGATCGTATTTTATCAATAGCCAGACAAATTTCAGCATTGGAGGTGCAGTGACACATTCAATAGAGCCTGAATCCGTGGGCCTCTGTAATATACACCAAGTCCATGCTTGGTACGTTGAGACAATAACCATAGAACAGGGAGAATAATATTTCTTAGGAATTTTGTCATATTGGATTCCCTGTTATAGCCATCTACAGAAAAGTCCTTGGAGACCACACAGTAATTTTATTGTCAAAATACAGTACATTTTTTAATGTATCCTTTTTTTTATTACAATGTCACAGTACATTTTTTAATGTATCCTTTCTTTTTAATACAATGTTATTTCTTCAAACTCATCGCTTCACAAGCTAGCTGATACTGATAGTACAGCAATTCCTCCCATTCTCTAAAATGTATTCCAGTCCTCCTCAAAAAGAAAATTTTGGTAAAACTATCGGAATAATCCATTGCCAAGCCCGTTTATTACTCTGACAGCTTAAAAAATTTTCTTTTGAATGTTACCTTGGCAAATGAAATTGCAGTTCCCTGCACACATATTTTGGTGGTAAACTGTACAGAAATACTATTCAAATGTGAATAATTTTAACCTTACATTTACTGTTACCTCATATACAGTATGTGCCAATTGTTTATAAATATTCCAACTTACCAAAAAAGCACTTTCCTTTGTATAGCAGTGCCAATTGTTTATAAATATTCCAACTTATTAAAACAGCACTTTCTTTTGTGTAACAGTGCCAATTGTTTATAAATATTCCAACTTATCAAAACAGCACTTTTTGTGTAACAGTGCCAATTGTTTATAAATATTCCAACTTATCAAAACAGCACTTTCTTTTAGGTAACAGTGCCAATTGTTTATAAATATTCCAACTTATCAAAACAGCACTTTCATTTGTATAACAAAACGTTATATCTTTAGCTGTGCCAAATAAATAATAGAAAGATGGGCCAATGAATTCATTTTAGAGAAACTATGGGACATTTATAAATATTTATATTTTCTGGATGACACTTGTTGCATAGAACAGTTATTAAATGTATAAAAAAATATGTACTCCAAAGCGCAGTACTATTGCTTACCTACAAATATTCTATTTTTCTTACCTTTCATACATTTTGAGCTACAGTATTGATTACATAAATACATAATCCAAATATATCTAGATATTTAATTAACTACATAATTCAATAATTACAGTACAGCAAATATCACTATAATTAAAATTTTAACAATTAAATTAGACTGATAATTCCCTTTAGGCTAGGCCCGGGCATGCTGCTACTTTTTCAAGTGTTGAATAAGGTGAAACCTATCCCTAAAGCTTTTATATTTTACATAAACACAAAAACTTGTCATCCTTATGAGGTCTTCCTCAAATTTGACTTTGAAAACTAACACAGATATAAATACAAAATATGTAATAATTTTTATATTATAAATACTATTAGATTTTGATTTTTGAGAAAATGAGAAAATTTTGTACCAAGTGTAAAACCTGGAGTGATTCTAATTTATATATCAAGTCAATGTGCTACTTAAGGTAATAGATTACAATGGATAAAAAATATAAAAATCATTTTTCATTTCATGAAAATCTTTGACTGAAAAACTAATTGAAAACTTAAATGTAACTTTAAAATTAGATATTTTTAAAATAAAACATTAGGACTTCACACAAATATTTAGTTAGTACTGTACTACCTCGTTTCACCTTGTGATTCTTGAGACTTCGATATACTTGTTTTTTCAGGTAGTTCTCTGTTAAACCAGTTGGAGAAATAATTCAGCTGTGGAAAGAAAAAAAATATTGTTTTATTAAAACTAGTTACAATATGTAAATACAGTAATAGTTTACAAAAGTAGAGATCTAAAAAGGGTGACTACATTTTATCAAATTTTTAAGTATGTACTGTAATAGTTACTTGTATTCATGTGAGCCAGCCTGTAAAAGAGTTGCTGTTGGAATTAAACGTAATTTCACCAATCATCATTACAGTTATCCGAGTATTAAATTGACCACAAACTCTCCCACCCTTACAAATGGAAAGTATGATTTGTATTTGCAGTGTATAAAGTTTATTGCATCCAATTTCAAGAACTGTTAACAATTGGACTTTAAGCCTTCTTTTGGATTCGCCCTAATGCAAGTAAGAATGCTTTGAAGTTTAGTTTCTGATGATACTTTTGATGATATATTGAAATTTTCATACTATGCAACACTTGATGTTCATATTGTTTCACCCCTGGCAAAGAATATTATTCTCTAGAATTGAACGCAAGGCCTTGCCTCTTTACGAGCTGGCTACATTGTTCACAAATAATTTACTTTTGATCTCTTGCTATTACTTACTGTATCTATGAGAGAGGAAGGGCATACCTTTAAACTAAAGGGAGATTTCCTCCCACATAAGGAAGACTCTCATATAAATGACTCGCAAGTTTGTGTATCCTCGTAGGAATAAATACAAATTTATTACAATTTTCCTAGGTATACAAAATTAGTAATTTATCTAAATGTTACATATAATCTTAAGGTAAATTGACAGCAATTTTTATGATTAAAAAAAAAAACTTTAGTTTCAAATCAATCAATCTCTCTCTCCCTCGCTAATAATTCTAAATAATGTCACCTTTTATTTTTGAATACTTATATTTCTACCAGGCGAGTGTGGCGAGGAAGCCCATGAACAAGCATTATGATGCAATAAAACCAATTTTATTTTGATTGTCTGGTCGTAGAAAAAACGAGACATACTGTAACACATACAAAGGACTCTGGTTTGTATTGGTAGGAAAAATACAAATTATATTAAATTCGTAGCTTGAATCAAGATTTTTAATGAAAACAATGGGTTTCACTGTTCAAAAGTCAAGCTTATCCGGTCCTCTACACAACCCTTTTCTGACCTGGGTATTTATCTACTTTTGTTGAAAAATTCCAGGGAAAGCTATTTATCTTAGTGTCCTATATACAGTAATAACATGAATTTTCAGTGATTACCTAACGAATAAATAATCCATTTTCTCATGTGTTAGGTAGTATTTGTAAATAAACATTTGCTCTATGTATGTTCCTCTTATCTCTTTGTCTGCTTGTTTACATATTTACAATTTTTCTCATGACTATGCTGAAAGATATGTGTCTGATGACTAAATAGGACAAAAGCGAAAAATTTTCCCTAAAAAGTACAGATACGAAAATATATTGTTAACCATTCTTGCTTATGTGTACACGATTTAGTACATGCTGTACTCGTATAATGTACAGTATATTTGTGTGTTTGGGGAACTATTATTTTTTATTTGAGAGAAGGGGCTTACCTTTGTTTAGTAACTAACTCAAAAATGTAATCATACTGATTATGTACCTATGATCCTCGATGGTGAAAAATGGACCATGCTTTTCAAGGATAATAACAAGACTGTGCTGCTGCTAGGAGACTAACAAGACCATGCTGCTGCTTTCTGCCTCTCAGGCAATAAGGGTAAAGCTGCTGCCGGGGCAATAATGACTAAGCTGCTGCTTGCATCATAATCAGGATCATGCTGCTGCTGTTTTCATTACATGTACCATGCTACTGCTGGGGCCATATGAAGGATCATCTACTGGAGCCATAATGAGGACCATACTGCTGCTGAGGCAACAAGGACTACGCTGCTGGTGGCATCATAATTAGGATCATGCTACCACTGTGCTCATTACAAGAACCATGCTACCACTGGGGCCATAAGAAGGATCATCCTGCTGGGGCCATAATAAGGACCATACTGCTGCTGAGGTATTCATTACATGGACCGTGCTGCTGCTGGAGCCTTAACAAGGACCATACTACTGTTGGGGCCATAAGGACAACACTGCTCCAGGGACCATAACAAGGACCATACCGATGCAGGGGTCATAACAAGGACCATACTGCTGCTAGGGCCATAAGGGCAGTGTTGCTGCTAGGGTCATAAGAACCATGCTGCTGCAGAGGCCATAACAAGGACCATGCTGCTGCTGTGGCCATAACAAGGACCATGCTGCTGCTGAAGCCATAAGGGCAGTGTTGCTACTAGGCCCATAAGAACCATGCTGCTGCTAGGGCCACAACAAGGACCATGCTGATGCTGGGGCTGTAAAAGAGACCATGCCACTGCCGAGGCCATAACTAGGACCATGCCACTGCTGAGGCCATAACTAGGACCATGATAAGGACCATACTACTGCTGAGGTCATAACTAGGACCATGCTGCTACTCTGAGCATCAGGACAGTGCTACTGCTAAGGTCACAAGAACCATACTGCTACAGAGGCTATAACAAGGACCATGATACCGCTGGGGCTATAACACAGACCATGATAGTGCTGGGGCCGTATCTAGGACCATACTGCAACTGGGGCCACAAGGACAGTGCTGCTGCTAAGGACATAAGAACCATGCTGTTTCTGGGACCCTAACAAGGACCTTGATGCTGCTTGGACTGTAACAAGTACCATGGTGATCATGGGCTGTAACAAGGACCATGCTGCTGCTGGGCCACAACAAGGCCCATGCTGTTGCTGAGGACATTACAAGGCCCATGCTGTTGCTGGAGACATTACAAGGCACATGGGAACATTACAAGGACCATGCTGTTGCTAGGGACATAATGAGTATGATGCTGCTGCTGGGGCCATAACAAGAACCATGCTACTGCTGGGGCCATAACAACGACCATGCTACTGCTGGGGCCATAACAAGGACCATGCTACTGCTGGGGCCATAACAAGGACCATGCTACTGCTGGGGCCATAACAAGGACCATGCTACTGCTGGGGCCATAACAAGGACCATGCTACTGCTGGAGCCATAACAAGGACCATGCTACTGCTGGGGCCATAACAAGGACCATGCTACTGCTGGGGCCATAACAAGGACCATGCTACTGCTGGGGCCATAAGGACCATGCTGTTGCTGAGGCCATAGGAAGGACCATGCGGATGCTGACGCTGTAACAAGAAAGACGCTGCTGGTGAGGCCATAAGAAAGATGCTGGTGCTGGGGCCATAATAAGAACCATGCTGCTGCTGGGGCTATAACAAGGACCATGCTGCTGCTGGAGCCGTAAAAAGAAAGATGCTGGTGCTGGGGCCATCATAAGAAAGATGCTGGTGCTGGGGCCATAAGAAAGATGCTGCTGCTGGGTTCCATAAAGAGGACCATGCTGGTGATGGGGCCTTGAACAAGAAGGACACTGCTGCTGGGGCCATAATAAGAAAGATGCTGCTACTGGGTTCCATAAAAAGGACCATGCTGCTTTTGGGGCCGTAACAAAAGACGCTGCTGCTGGGGTCATAATAAGAACCACGCTGGTGCTGGATCCATAATAAGAACCACGCTGGTGCTGGGGCTGTAAAAAGAAAGACGCTGCTGCTGGGGCCATAATAAGAAAGACGCTGCTGCTGGGGCTATCATAAGAAAGATGCTGGTGCTAGGGCCATCATAAAAAAGATGCTGGTGCTGAGGCCATCATAAGAAAGATGCTGATGCTGGGGCCATCATAAGAAAAATGCTGGTACTGGGGCCATAATAAGAACCATGCTGCTGCTGGGTCCGTAACAAGAAAGATGCTGGAGCTGGGGCCATCAAAAGAAAGATGCTGCTGCTGGGTTCCATAAAAAGGACCATGCTAGTGCTGGAGCTGTAATAAAGACCATACTACTGGCTAAGGTTATAAACACAACCATGTTGACGCTTAGGTCACAACAAGGACAATGCTGCTGCTAGAGCCATATCAAGGACCACGAGGCTGCTGGGCTATAAAGAATAAAGATCATGCTACAGCTGGGGCTATAACAAAGACCATGCTCCTGCTTGGACCATAGGGACCATGCTACTACTGGGGCCATAATAAGGTCCATTTTACTGGTGGGGCCATGCCACAGCAAGGAGCAGGCTGCTGGGATCATAATAACTACCAGGCTACTGCTGGGGCCATAACAAGGACCACAAGGCTGTTGGGACACTAAATAAAGACCATGATGCTGCTGAGGTCATAAAAAAGACCATGCTGGGGCCATAAGGACCATGCTGCTGCTGGAGCCATAAGGACCATGCTGCTGCTGGAGCCATAAGGACCATGCTGCTGCTGGGGCCATAAGGACCATGCTGCTGCTGGGGCCATAAGGACAAATGCTGCTGCTGGGGCAATAAGGACCATGCTACTGCTGGGGCCATAACAAGGACCATGCTGCTGATGGGGCCATAAGATGGACCATGCTGCTGATGGGGCCATAAGAAGGACAATGCTGCTGATGGGGCCATGATAAGGGACATACTTCTCCTTAGGCATTATAACCATGCTGTTGCTAGAGCCAAAACAAGGACCATGCTGCTGATGGGGCCATACGATGGACACCTGTATGCTGCTGATGGGGACATGAGAAGGACCATGCTGCTGATGGGGCCATAAGAAGGACCATGCTGCTGATGGGCCCATGATAAGGGACATACTTCTCCTTGGGCATTATAACCATGCTGTTGCTAGAGCCAAAACAAGGACCATGCTGCTGATGGGGCCATAAGAAGGACCATGCTGCTGACGGGGCCATAAGAAGGACCATGCTGCTGACGGGGCCATAAGAAGGACCATGCTGCTGACGGGGCCATGAGAAAGACCATGCTCCTGATGGTGCCATAAGAAGGAATACTGTATGATGTTAATGGGGACATAAAAAGGACCATGACGGGGCCATAAGGGACATACTTCTCCTTGGGCATTACGATGACAATGCTGTTGCTAGAGCCAAAACATGGACCATGCCGCTGATGGGGCCATAAGAAGGACTTCTGTATGCTGTTGATGGGGACTAAGTAGGACCATGCTGCTGATGGGGTCATAAGAAGGACTACTGTATGCTGCTGATGGGTACATAAGAAGGACCATGCTGCTGATGGGGCCATAAGAAGGACTACTGTATGCTGCTGATGGGGCCGTAAGAAGGACCATGCTCCTGATGGGGCCATAAGAAGGACCATGCTCCTGATGGGGCCATAAGAAGGACCATGCTCCTGATGGGGCCATAAGAAGGACTACTGTATGCCGCTGATGGGGACATAAATAGGACCATGCTGCTGATGGGGTCATAAGAAGGACTACTGTATGCCACTGATGGGAACACACAAAAAGGACCATGCTGCTGATGGGGCCATAAGAAGGACCATGCTGCTGATGGGGCCATAAGAAGGACCATGCTGCAGATGAAGCCATAAGAAGGACTACTGTATGCTGCTGATGGGTCCAATGAAAGGACCATGCTACTGCTAGGGCCATTACAAGGACCATGCTGCTGATGGGGCCATAAGAAGGACCATGCTGCTGATGGGGCCATAAGAAGGACCATGCTGCTGATGGGGCCATAAGAAGGACCATGCTGCTGATGGGGCCATAAGAAGGACCATGCTGCTGATGGGGCCATAAGAAGGACCATGCTGCTGATGGGGCCATAAGAAGGACCATGCTGCTGATGAAGTCACAAGAAGGACTACTGTATGCTGCTGATGGGTCCATTGAAAGAACCATGCTACTGCCGGGGCCATTACGAGGACCACGCTGCTGCCGGGGCCATTACGAGGACCACGCTGCTGCCGGGGCCATTACGAGGACCACGCTGCTGCAGGAGGCCATTACGAGGACCACGCTGCTGCAGGAGGCCATTACGAGGGCCACGCTGCTGCAGGAGGCCATTACGAGGGCCACGCTGCTGCAGGAGGCCATTACGAGGACCACGCTGCTGCAGGAGGCCATTACGAGGGCCACGCTAATGCAGGAGGCCATTACGAGGACCACGCTGCTGCAGGAGGCCATTACGAGGACCATGCTGCTGCCGGGGCCATTACGAGGACCATGCTGCTGCTGGGGCCATAATAAGGTCCATGCTGCTGGGGCCATAAGAAGGACCATGCTGCCGGGGCCATTACGAGGAACACGCTGCTGCCGGGGCCATTTACGAGGTCCACGCTGCTTCCGGGGCCATTTACGAGGTCCACGCTGCTGCCGGGGCCATTTACGAGGTCCACGCTGCTGCCGGGGCCATTTACGAGGTCCACGCTGCTGCCGGGGCCATTTACGAGGTCCACGCTGCTGCCGGGGCCATTACGAGGAGCACGCTGCTGCCGGGGCCATTACGAGGAGCACGCTGCTGCCGGGGCCATTACGAGGACCACGCTGCTGCCGGGGCCATTTACGAGGTCCACGCTGCTGCCGGGGCCATTTACGAGGTCCACGCTGCTGCCGGGGCCATTACGAGGACCACGCTGCTGCCGGGGCCATTTACGAGGAGCACGCTGCTGCCGGGGCCATTTACGAGGAGCACGCTGCTGCCAGGGCCATTACAAGAACTATGCTGCTGCCGGGGCCATTACAAGGACACTGCTGCTGCAGGGGCCATTACAAGGACCATGCTGCTGCCGGTGCCATTTAAGAGGTCCATGCTGCTGCCGGGGCCATTACGAGGACCATGCTGCTGCTGGGGCCATAATAAGGTCCATGCTGCTGGGGCCATAAGAAGGACCATGCTGCCGGGGCCATTACGAGGAACACGCTGCTGCCGGGGCTATTTACGAGGTCCACGCTGCTGCCGGGGCCATTTACGAGGTCCACGCTGCTGCCGGGGCCATTTACGAGGTCCACGCTGCTGCCAGGGCCATTTACGAGGACCACGCTGCTGCCGGGGCCATTACGAGGAGCACGCTGCTGCCGGGACCATTACGAGGAGCACGCTGCTGCCGGGGCCATTACGAGGACCACGCTGCTGCCGGGGCCATTTACGAGGTCCACGCTGCTGCCGGGGCCATTTACGAGGTCCACGCTGCTGCTGGGGCCATTTACGAGGAGCACGCTGCTGCCAGGGCCATTACAAGAACTATGCTGCTGCCGGGGCCATTACAAGGACACTGCTGCTGCAGGGGCCATTACAAGGACCATGCTGCTGCCGGTGCCATTTACGAGGTCCATGCTGCTGCCGGGGCCATTACGAGGACCACGCTGCTGCCGGGGCCATTACGAGGACCACGCTGCTGCCGGGGCCATTTACGAGATCCACGCTGCTGCCGGGGCCATTTACGAGATCCACGCTGCTGCCGGGGCCATTTACGACGTCCACGCTGCTGCCGGGACCATTACGAGGAGCACACTGCTGCCGGGGCCTTTACGAGGACCACGCTGCTGCCGGGGCCATTTACGAGGTCCACGCTGCTGCCGGGGCCATTACGAGGACCACGCTGCTGCCGGGGCCATTACGAGGAGCACGCACGCTGCTGCCAGGGCCATTACGAGAACTATGCTGCTGCCGGGGCCATTACGAGGACACTGCTGCTGCAGGGGCCATTACAAGGACCATGCTGCTGCCGGTGCCATTACAAGGACCATGTTGCTGCTAGGGCCATTACAAGGACTATGCTGCTGCTGCTGCTGCTGGGGCTATAACAAGACATTTTTCTGCTGCTGTGGTATTACAATGACCAAGTTGTTGCTAAAACCATAACTACGGCCATGCTGTTGATAGAACCATAAAAAGCACCGTGCTGCTGCCGATGCCATTACAAGGACCGTGCTGATGCCGGGGCCATTACAAGGACTGTATTGCTGCTGGGGCCATTACAAGAACCGTGCTTCAGCTGGGGCAATTACAAGGACTATGCTGCTGCTGGGGCCATAATAAGATCCATGCTGCTGTTGAGGCATTATGATGACCATGCTGTTGCAAGAGCCATAACAAGGATCAAGCTGCTGATGGGGCCATAAAAAAAGATTCTTAGACTGGGGCCATAATAAAGACCATGCCACTGGTAAGGTCTTAAAAAGGACCAAGCTGCTTGGGCCACAACAAGAACCATGCTGCTTCTAGAGCCATAACAAGGACTATCCTACTGCTGGGGTATAATAACAAGTACCATGCTGCTGCCGGGGCCATTACGAGGACCATGCTGCTGCTGGGGCCATAATAAGGTCCATGCTGCTGCTGGGGCCATAAGAAGGACCATGCTGCTGGGGCCATAAGAAGGACCATGCTGCTGGGGCCATAAGAAGGACCATGTTGCTGGGGCCATAAGAAGGACCATGTTGCTGGGGCCATAAGAAGGACCATCCTACTGCTGGGGTATAATAACAAGTACCATGCTGCTGCCGGGGCGAGGCCATTATGAGGACCATGCTGCTACTGGGGCCATAATATGGGACATTCTTCTCCTGGGGCATTACGATAACCATCTTGCTAGAGCCAAAACAAGGACCATGCTGCTGATGGGGCCATAAGAAGGACCATACTGCTGAAGGGGCCATAAGGACTATGCTCCTGATGGGGCCATAAGAAGGACCATGCTGCTAATGGGGCCATGGTAAGTACCATACTTCTGATGGGGCCATAAGAAGGACCATGCTGCTGATAGGGTTATAAGAAGGACCATGCTGCTGATGGGGCCATAACATGCACCAAGCTGCCGGTGGGGCCATATCAATGACCAGGTTGCTGCCGGGGCTATAACAAGAACCCTTTTTCTGCTGCTGGGGTATTGTATCAAGTTGTTGCTAGAACCATAACTAAGTCCGTACTGCTGCCCAGGCCATTACAAGGACAATGCTGCTGCTGGGGCCATTACAAGGACTATGCTGCTGCTGGGGCCATTACAAGGACCGTGCTGATGCCGGGGCCATTACAAGGACTGTATTGCTGCTGGGGCCATTACAAGAACCGTGCTTCAGCTGGGGCATTACAAGGACTATGCTGCTGCTGGGGCCATAATAAGATCCATGCTGCTGTTGAGGCATTATGATGACCATGCTGTTGCAAGAGCCATAACAAGGATCAAGCTGCTGATGGGGCCATAAAAAAAGATTCTTAGACTGGGGCCATAATAAAGACCATGCCACTGGTAAGGTCTTAAAAAGGACCAAGCTGCTTGGGCCACAACAAGAACCATGCTGCTTCTAGAGCCATAACAAGGACTATCCTACTGCTGGGGTATAATAACAAGTACCATGCTGCTGCCGGGGCCATTACGAGGACCATGCTGCTGCTGGGGCCATAATAAGGTCCATGCTGCTGCTGGGGCCATAAGAAGGACCATGCTGCTGGGGCCATAAGAAGGACCATGCTGCTGGGGCCATAAGAAGGACCATGTTGCTGGGGCCATAAGAAGGACCATGTTGCTGGGGCCATAAGAAGGACCATCCTACTGCTGGGGTATAATAACAAGTACCATGCTGCTGCCGGGGCGAGGCCATTATGAGGACCATGCTGCTACTGGGGCCATAATATGGGACATTCTTCTCCTGGGGCATTACGATAACCATCTTGCTAGAGCCAAAACAAGGACCATGCTGCTGATGGGGCCATAAGAAGGACCATACTGCTGAAGGGGCCATAAGGACTATGCTCCTGATGGGGCCATAAGAAGGACCATGCTGCTAATGGGGCCATGGTAAGTACCATACTTCTGATGGGGCCATAAGAAGGACCATGCTGCTGATAGGGTTATAAGAAGGACCATGCTGCTGATGGGGCCATAACATGCACCAAGCTGCCGGTGGGGCCATATCAATGACCAGGTTGCTGCCGGGGCTATAACAAGAACCCTTTTTCTGCTGCTGGGGTATTGTATCAAGTTGTTGCTAGAACCATAACTAAGTCCGTACTGCTGCCCAGGCCATTACAAGGACAATGCTGCTGCTGGGGCCATTACAAGGACTATGCTGCTGCTGGGGCCATTACAAGAAACATGCTGCTGCTGTGGCCATTGCAAGAAACATGCTGCTGCTGGGGCCATTACAAGAAACATGCTGCTGCTGGGGCCATTACAAGAAACATGCTGCTGCTGTGGCCATTGCAAGGACCTTGATGGTGCTGGGGCCATTGCAAGGCCCCTTCCTCTGCTCCTAGGGCCATTACAAGGACCATACTGCTCCTGGGGCCATTACAAGGCCCTTTCTTCTGCTCCTAGGGCCATTACAAGGCCCTTTCTTCTGCTCCTAGGGCCATTACGAGGACCACGCTGCTGGCGGGGCCATTACGAGGACCACGCTGCTGGCGGGGCCATTACGAGGACCACGCTGCTGCCGGGGCCATTATGAGGACCACGCTGCTGCCGGGGCCATTACGAGGACCACGCTGCTGCCGGGGCCATTACGAGGACCACGCTGCTGCCGGGGCCATTACGAGGACCACGCTGCTGCCTGGGGTCATTACGAGGACCACGCTGCTGCCTGGGGCCATTACGAGGACCACGCTGCTGCCGGGGCCATTAAAAGGACTACACTGCTGCCGGGGCCCTTACAAGGACCACACTGCTGCCGCGGCCATTACAAGGACCACGATGCTGCCATTACAAGGACCATGATGCTGCTGGGGCCATTACAAGGCCCCTTCTTCTGCTGCCAGGGCCATTACAAGGACCATGCTGCTGACAGGGCCATTACAAGAACCATGCTGTTGCTGGGGCCATAAGGACCATACTGCTGCTGGGGCCATTGCAAGGACCATACTGCTGCTGGGGCCATTGCAAGGACCATGCTGCTGCTGGGGCCATTGCAAGGACCATGCTGCTGCTGGGGCCATTGCAAGGACCATGCTGCTGCTGCTGGGGCCATTGCAAGGACCATGCTGCTGCTGCTGGGGCCATTGCAAGGACCATGCTGCTGCTGCTGGGACCATTGCAAGGACCATGCTGCTGCTGGGGTCATTGCAAGGACCATGCTGCTGCTGTCGCCATTACAAGGACCATGCTGCTGCTGCTGGATCTATAACAACGACCATGCTACTTCTGGGAATATAACAACGATCATTATGATGCTGGGACATAACAAGGACCAAGCTGCTGGGCCATAAAGCCCATGCTACTGCTGGGGCCATAAAAAAGTCCATACTTCTGCTGAGGCCATAACAAAAACCATACTTCTGATAGGGGGCATTACAATGACCATGGTACTGCTAGGGCCCTAATAAGGACCATGATGATGCTAAGGCCACAACAAGGACCATACTGCTGTTGGGGACATAACAAGAACCATGCTGGGCCCATAAGTACCATGCTGCTGCTCAGGCATGAAAAGGACCATGCTGCTGCTGGGACGTGAAAAGGACCATGGTGCTGCTGGGACGTGAAAAGGACCATGCTGCTGCTGGGACGTGAAAAGGACCATGGTGCTGCTGGGACGTGAAAAGGACCATGGTGCTGCTGGGACGTGAAAAGGACCATGGTGCTGCTGGGACGTGAAAAGGACCATGGTGCTGCTGGGACGTGAAAAGGACCATGGTGCTGCTGGGACGTGAAAAGGACCATGGTGCTGCTGGGACGTGAAAAGGACCATGGTGCTGCTGGGACGTGAAAAGGACCATGGTGCTGCTGGGACGTGAAAAGGACCATGGTGCTGCTGGGACGTGAAAAGGACCATGGTGCTGCTGGGACGTGAAAAGGACCATGGTGCTGCTGGGACGTGAAAAGGACCATGGTGCTGCTGGGAAGTGAAAAGGACCATGGTACAGCTGGGACGTGAAAAGGACCATGGTGCTGCTGAGATATAAAGGACTGTGGTGATGTTGGGACTTAAAAAGGACCATGCTGCTGCTACTGAGGCATGCCGAGGTATGGAAAGTAGCATACTGCTGCTGGGGCATGAAAAGACAATGCTACTTCTGAAGCATGGAGAGGACCATGGTATTACTGGGGCATGGAGAGGACCATGCTGCTGCTGGGGCATGGAGAGGACCATGCTGCTGCTGGGGCATGGAGAGGACCATGGTATTGCTGGTGCATGGAAAAGACTATGGTATTACTGGGATATGGAAAAGACTATGCTGGTGCTTTGGCATGGAAAGGACCATGATGCAACTGGGACATGGGAAAGATCATGATGCTACAGTGTTCATGAAAAGGACAAAGGACCATGCTGCTGCTGGGGCATGAAAATTACCATTTTGCTTCTGTTACTCGACCCATTAGAAGAACCATGCTATTATTGTGGCCATGGAAGGAATTTTACGTCTATATTAATGGCCATGGAAAGGATTATGCTCTTAGTGTTGACGATATGGTTAAGACCATCTAATATGGTTAAGACCACCCTGCCAATGTTATGGTCATAGAAAGGATCACACTGCCTCAGCTATTTCCATGGAAAGGATTATACTGCTGCAGTTGTGGCAATGGAAATACCCAAGTAGCATGATGTTGTAACTATGTAAAGAGCCACATTTCATGCTACTGTTGGGGCCATGGAAAAGACCACTTCATACTGCTATTTTGGCAGTAGAAAGGGCCATGCTTCATGGTGCTATCTTGGCCAAAGAAGTGCCCACATGTCAAGGATTCAGTCAAGCTCAACAAAATAAACCTATTCAAGTAGTAATTTATAGGTTTGTGGTATGTTAATTTCTTGCACATTATAGTAGTTATGACCTATATTTTACAGTTTAAGCATGTAATGAGTTTTTTGTTTAAATGTATAAAAATTAAAGCCTAAAGCAGAGAAAATCCTACATGTAATCATAAATTCCTGCAGTTGAATAATTTATATAAAATTTTACTATATGAATACATAATAATTATTCCCACATCATACGTACCGTCACATATGATCCACATGCTCCAAGAAATGCACCGGCAAGGACATCCCACCAGTGATGTTTATTATCCCATATTCTTGACTGGCAACAAATCAAGGCCCACACTGCCCAAATTACTTGCAGAGTAGGGGCTAAATATCTATAACTGTTCCTCAAACTGATGCGTTGTTGGATGTATGCCTGAAAGGACCATAAAAAACTAAGTGTAAAAACATTAATAAACATTAATCAATACTATGTATTACAAATTAAGAACCTCTTTATATTACATTATCTAAATTAAATAAAATGCAGCAGATTATTATCCCAACCTACCAACTCTCAACATAGACCATCAACACTAACACCGACAATCAATCTTGAAAGGTTTTTTAACATAAAATAAATTTCATTATAATGTACATGGAATTTTTTTAATGTGCATATATATGGATGTGCAGATATTTTAATGTAATACCGTATATTTCGGCGTATAAGGCAACCTACAGATAAGAAAAATGGGGCCCAAATTCTAGGCAAAATTTCTTGATTTTAGCTCATATCGTAGGTATAAGACAACCTTTAAAAATCAAAACTCCAACGATATTTGTGGTTTTGCTCACCTTGCCCATAAAAAATAAAAAAACATTAAATTAAGTACAGTATTAACATGAATATCAACAAAAATAACATCAATCCTTTCCTCATGCTTACGGCCAAATGTAAGTACTGTATGCCTGGGTTATTCGAAACATTCCAAACAACTTAAGCGCTAACTATGCTCATCAACGAACAAAAGCAATCGGTAGTTTGTACATTTAAAAATAAAGATTAGAGGATATCCAAAATGTTGTTAGTTAACAATGGCCAGTAAGCATGATAACAGCATGCTAATGAATAATGGTAAAAACAGAAACTATTTTTCTTTTATTCAGCCTGATCTTGACTTCTATCCTAACCATTAAAAATAACATTTACTTCTGGTGATTTTGTTCATTTCCGCAAGAAAGGATGGATGGTGAAAATGGTGTGAAATTATGGATTAATAACATTCGGAACAGATGTCCGGGCGGCATAAAAAACCAACACAGTATGTTGGTATGGGTTATGTTTTGGAGTCGCATAACTGCAAATTCTAAATCCCGGTTATCTCAAACTAACACATATAGCAGTAATTCCTGGTGGTCTGAGTTCTGTATTACAGCCACTTATGTCAGCTTGAACAAGCCTTTTAAAGATGATGTTAGATTGTTATGGAATGAACGGAGAGAATTCTTATACTAAAGGGGAAGCAATGCGTGCTGCCTCATTGGATATCCTTTGCGAGTTTGTGAAAGCATGGGTGAAGGTTAAATTTGAAAGTTTAATCAAATCATTTAAAAAATGCAGGATATCTAATGCTATGGATGGTAATGAGGATGATGTCTTGTACAATAGCGAGGACAAAGACAATGTCGACTCACCAGATCCAGATTGGAATCTATACGAAGACGGAATTTGCGATTATTCACCCAATATGTTTGAGAAAATTTTTGATACAGAAAGGGATGAATGTGAAGAGTTTGAAGGCTTTTGATTAAATATATTGATAATGTTAGTGTTGGTTATGAGAATAAAATAGGGGTTGCTATTTCTTTAAATTTTACATTTTTTAGACAACCATTGTAATTGTTCTAAATTCTATGTCAAATTTGTATTTTATTGAGTAATAAAGGTTGTCTATGATCCAAAATTATTATTTACCTCCAAAATAATAATAAATGTTTAATGATAAACATCAGTTATCCTATATGTCATTATGGAATCACCTGCAAAACCATGAAAATATAAAGCCAATATGAGCGCTCCCAGAAGTGGTTTTGTTTACAAGCACCGCTCAGCTGATCAGAACATACAATTTACAAATGCCCTTTACTGTGGAATTATCAGGTAGGTGTTTTATTACATTATTAGTGTAGCATTATAGAATGAATTGTTTCAAATACAAATATTCACATCGGTAGTTACAACGAGGCAGTTATCAGCTTAGGCTAGGCTAGGGTATCTAGTTACCAGTACTGATACATCACAGGATTAAAGGTTAAATTTTTGTTACTGTTGACTCTCATTTTTGGGGTGAAGTTTTTGGTTTAAAGGGTCATCTTATACACCGAAATATACGGTAATTAGGATGGGTATACGTGCCGAATATTTCTTTATCCTCCTTCATAACAACTCTATACTTTCTCTAAATATACAACAAATTTATTTATCTAGATATTTAACAAATAGATTTATTTCCATGCATACAAAACTTCATAAAATTTCAAAACCTAAAAATTTCCAATAAACAAAATTAAATATGAAATAAAACTTACTATAACAAATACAGAAGAGTGAACAGACACAGATGCATGACCTGATGGGAAAGACTTCATTGCATCTACTAACTTTCGCTGTGGCAAATTTAAAGGGTTTGTGCAGTCCCTCCAAGAGATTCTTACATATCTGAAAGAAAACATTCTTAAGCAAATAATGTTCCTATACTACATGCTGTAATGAAATTTAGAATTCAAAGGACTACAACACCTACGTCTGAAGTAACTAATATGACTAACCTTCAAAGGACCTTAGTATAGTGATCTTAATATTTAAACATCCTTAATTCAAATTTTTCTTATGGTTCTCTGTATTAATGATATTATAAGCCAAGCAGCCACCATATTAGGAATCAGATTACTTCAAACCCGAGGCCCACAATAGGGAAAGCACCTTAGTGTGGAAAAAGAACTTAAGAATAAAAAAAAAGATACATTCAAATAAGATAAATATCAATGTTAACTAACAAAAAATGGAAAGAATTGTCAACCTGCTTATCAAAGTGTGCCCATCAAATTTTAACTTCAGAAGTGCCCCACATCCAGTGTTGGATTAAAAAGATAATTACCAATTTGGGTACAGCAAGAAGAATCCAATTAGCCTTGTGAACCTTATGAAAGAAAATGCAAGAATGTTAGAATTAACTGTAATCATACAACAAGCGGATTGTATAGTATTGGAGGACCTGAATACAAAAGTTGGTTAGTATGTGGATAAGTAATTAAATCTCAAGTTTTTGTACAATTATTTAAGATGAGAACCAGCTGCTGAAGACCAGGCAGAACAATATTCAAACTATGGGATTAGAAATAAATAATTCAAAAGTTTCATCCAACTTCCAGTAAACATGCATTAAAAATTCTAGCAAGAATTTCTCGTAAAAGTTTTTTGTGTGATTGGGAAAGACGGAATATGTTCGTCAAAAGCAAATTTGAATTCTAGAATTACACAGAATTTCAAATATACTGCATGCAGTCAAAGAAACAAAAGAAACATTGTCAATGGAAATATTTAGGTGGAAAAGATATGTCATGGAACTATTAATAAACAGGTTTGAGTTTAAGACCACCATAAAAAAAATTAGCAAGGCTTCTCTCAGAGAATCCACAGCCTCAAGTCTAATCTCAGGAGATGGGATTGATGTATAGAGTAGAATACATTAGTATGCATAAGCAACAAGGTTGTTTTCAAAGTTTTAAACACCACAGGACGATAGTGTCATCAATGCATCTCACGATCTGTACTATAGGCATTACTTAAAAAAGCCTTTGAAGCATCCCTTTAGTTCCTAGCTACATTACGACAGTCGTCTTCTTCAATGCCGTTCGCTTCTTAATCTCCATCTTGCTGTCCAACCTCACAACTGCTACCATATTAATCAATCTACTGGGTTTGGTTTTCCCTCCAGTTAAAAGTCTGCACTGGATGGCCTTTCTCAGACCCAGGGTTGTATCATACGACCCAAGTTCATTAATCCAATCCAAAGTTTTCAAAGCCAATCCTCATATCATGCAAATACAATATAAAAATAGGGCCAAGAACGCTTTCCTTGGGAACACAAGAGGCTACATTCCCATAGTCACCATGATCCCCATCGATAAACCAATTCAATCTACCAAGTTCTCAAGTCTTGTCTCATCCTCTTGGCAGTCGCTGCTTGAAATATTAGCTTTGAAATATATTGCTATAGTTGTTAAAATCCAGTGGTCACTATTTAAAATATTAGCTAAAATTAAAAATTTCAAAAAGTATCAGTTTTCATCATATAAATATCTTCATCATATAAACAATAAACTAACATTTGTCCTTATCAATAGGTTGACACGTCAAGAACTTATAATAAAATGTATTGTGTTTTCAGGTACTGTAGTTGTATTCACCAGAATTCACTTACCCCGAGAACTTTCAACATCTCAACTTATATCCCAAGGACAGAGGAGTATTGTAACTCAACGTAATTGCTTATGTGTTACGAAGGAGCTGGCTTGTCTGTGCAATCAAAAAAATCTTCCAGCCTCCATTGTAAAATAGTTGTCAGACTACCCATAACTTCCAATTAGCAAAATGCCTTCAGACTATCAAAGATATACACGACACCCTTTTCTATGGGAGATACAGGTACCCACCTCTGTAAGCAATAACTATTTATTAAGCAAACAGTTACTCATTAGGCACAATTAAAGATCATACTTTCTTTTTACAATCCTTTCAATAAGTATTGCCATCAATGATCTTGGGCCTATTCAGCGAACTGTGTAAACTTTAAGAAAATACTTCACTGTAAAAAAAAAGTATTATAGAGAGCATAAGTTGACTTAAAGTTTTTAAAAAGTATGGTTGGACCTAGAAGAATTCTTGTACACAAATAATAATCTCTTGTAAATCAAGTCATTGAATTAGTGAGGCCTAGGAAATTAATTGTACATTAAAATTACTAGGGATTTTACAAAAGACTATTTATTAGTATGAATATATCAATAAATACTGTATCGTTTTACGCATTTTTTTTACTCGTCTAGAATAGGAGGGTATGTAAGCCTAAATTTTTGTCCTGAATGTTACTTGGCTCTACAGTCTTTTGTCTTGTCTGACAGAACAACGTAGTTTCTCCATATATCTGTGGGCAAGCAAATAAAGTCTATTATAGGGTTATAGAAGGTAGGAGGGTAATTATATGAGTCATAACTATTGAGTTCCTATACATAGCAATATTTTTATTAAAGTTTGTTTCATCACAATACCAACAATCATGCAGAATTCCTAATTCAGTTGAAGGCTGAAAAGTTAAAGGACTAAGCATGTCATTCAAAATATCCATCAAGGTGATGGCTGAGAAGTTGAATGGCTAACGATGTCATTCAAAAAATCCATCAAGGTTACAACTAGTTATTCATAAGATATCATCTTTGCTATGAACTAAATAGACTACATGAAACCAGTGTATCTAATTATACAAAGTAGACGATCGAGAATTGCTACAACTTGGCCCGAGGATTTGTATTTTGTAAGACTCGTAGGATGAAAGATGCAAATCTCCTTAGTCTGTCCTCTTGTTGGGTGAACTAATTCCTTCCCCATAATGATGATTATCCCCAGGTACTTTACTCAAATCAAAGTTCCAATGCAGGCACAAAAGTCTGACTAATTTCCGTTAAAATTAAGTCTGGGGTTTAGAAAACTTTCACAAGGTTAATTCTACTGTAATTATCATCAACCAGTTGAAAAGATACTTCCTAAGTTTTCTACTGTTTAAATGTGCTTATGGTGCCACTGCTATCAAGGTTCAGGTAAAAACTTAGGGAGAAATTACCAGACAACAGGACTCTGAATCTAAATGGTATACGACAGACTTCACCTCCTCCATTACTGAGGGTGTTTACAAAAATTTCTTCAGCTAGTCAAGATCAATGACCATTCCTCAACCCTAAGTATCACTAAACACTAGCCACAACTTATAAACACCCACAAAAACTGAATGATCTACCCGACACCACCTTAATCCCATATGTGCTCCATCTATTTCTTTCACCTTATTATCCCAAAACAAGACACCTAGAAAATATGGCTGTAAGTCCTGAAATCTGTTGGCAAGAAAAGAGAAGGGTCTTGTCACCAGTATTGAAAGTAAAAAATATACTTGGCATTCCACTAGTGACTACTTTGAACTCCAGTCATAATATCTGTTACTACAGTGCTACAGAAATGACCTTATCAGAGAAGAACTCTAAGTGGAGAGCACAGTCCTTGCATCCTTCTACCCACCAATAATAGGGGACACCATAAGCTATTACTGCCTTGATGGATTTGTCTACTGTATTTGGGATGCGAGAATAACACTTTCTCAAATAAGAGCCTGAAGCCTGTTACCTGGAGTCTGGAAGAGGATATTATGTTCAATGTGTAACCCTTAAAGATGTAGCTCACTGCTGTGAAGATTACTGTCATAGTTTAATTATGAAGTAAACTTTACCAAGCGATCCCTTACAATGCTCTTTGCGAAGAGCATTATGTCCAGAGGATCCAAGACCTGAATATGTTTCAAATTTGGGGAGATAATAAGGTCAAGAGATCATTACTGGAGTAATAATCATTGGAGCAGGTTACACATGAGTAGGTATGGCAGAGAGAAATATTTACCATCTACCTCATAAACATAATATGAGTAAAAGGTCAGTCATGAAATAAAATAAATCTAAGCCCAACCTTATATGAGGCCAAGTCGCATACACATACTAGATACGCTATGGGCTGAATTGGAATCGAATACATAGGACAAAGTATAAATTCTAACAAATAAGTCAAGTAATGGGAAGGGTAGTAGGGATCTGTCATGATAGGTTTAAAAGCTTTAAAGACCACTCATGAATGGCAGGAGCAAGGGACAGTGACATTGCCCTATCAAGCAGGACAATGCCCTAGAGACTAACCATATATACATATGATCAGCGCCCAACACCCCTCTCCACCCAAGCTAGGACCAAGGAGGGCCAGGCAATGGCTGCTGATGACTTAGCAGATAGACCTATAGGCTCCCCCAAACCCCCCCCCCCCCTCCTTAGCTCACAAGGATGGTGAGGTTGCAGCGACCAAAGAAACTAGCTAGTCTGCGTGGAGCTCGAACCCCAGTCTGGCGTTCACCAGTCAAGAGACGTTACCGCATGTGCCACCACAAGGCTGGTGACAGGCAACTTGGCAAGAAATGAGTAGGTATGATAAGCAGCAGAAAGTGAAAGTGGCCAGCATAAAGAAAAAGTAGCCATATCTGAGAAATAGCACCTCTTCACCATGACAAATGACAAATAGATTCTATTGCTGACCTGTGCCACAATGTTCTGAAACAAAAGGCACAGCAACAGTTGTATTGTACTCTTGATTATCTTTTACTATCTTCTATGAGCACAAGGAGCCACTGTTTAGGCAAGTACTCTAAGCAATACTCACTTAGGGGAAATACTTGGCCACAAAAGCTGCTGTAAAGAAGCCAAGAGGCTCTGTTGAAGGATTAAATAGGCATATAAGGTGTTGAATAGTATACAAGAGTATTGACAAGTACACTAGACCAAATATAAAGACATTATGCAAAAATTTACTGCCCTAGCAAAATATTTCATACAAGTACACTAGACCAAAGAAAAAGACATTAGGCAAAAATTCAAAGCCATAGCAAAAAAAAATTTCATATATGAAAAGTCACTACAGTATTTGCAACTTGAAAATGTATTATAAAATTTTACTATTACACTTGTTCAAATATCTTAATCATCAATAAAAATCTTGATATATAAAATTAGGATACAATTACTAGTAGCAAACAGTTTGTAAGCTAATACAAAACATAAACCTATACATTATGGTATACAGAAAAATATAAAAACACCTTATCAAGAGAAAATTAAGCCAATTGATTATACAGTGTAGTACTCTTAAGGAGAGCACAGACAAATCACTAAAAAGTTATGTAATATAAAGCTAAACATCAAACTTTACCCAAAGAATAACATCACATAGTTCATATACTCTTCTTTGCAGTGCAGTATACTGCATAGAGTAAATAAACTGGGGAAAGGTAATAAGCACAAACAAGAATTTTCTTGAGAGCAATAACTAGGTGACTAACTCTGCTTAAATAAATGATGAAAAGGGGTGAAATCTTATATGAAATAAAGGATTCATAGACTGAAATGAATCTATGACAAATACCCAACTTCTCTTAAGTGATAAAAGATAAATAACTTGAAAAAAATACACCTTACAAAGCAAGGAATGTATAAGACACTAGATGCAAGAAATGCTACTGGCAATTGAGAATCATCAACTTCTAAATAGAGAATTGTTCCAACACGGAGTATTTACCTCGAACTACTTTCTTAGGAGTATCTGGGATATCCTCCCAACCGACCAGAGTTTTGTGTAGTTTACCCTAGTCCCGTTTTCTATGAGGGGTAACCTCACAGAGTTTTGTGTAGTTTACCCTAGTCCCGTTTTCTATGAGGGGTAACCTCACCTGAGGTTACCCCTCATAGAAAACGAGACTAGGGTAAACTACACAAAACTCTGGTCGGTTGGGATGAGATCCCAGATACTCCTAAGAAAGTAGTTCGAGGTAAGTACTGTTAGGAAAAATACAAATTACTTAAAATTTGTGATATTATTGCTTTGATACTTTCTGAGTGTTTTCCTAAAGAACTGAAATAAACAATGTCTAATGACAAATGAATGAATAAATTGCACTTATAGAGTGATCCTCTTCAAACTAAACATCTGAGGAGCCATTACAGAAAAGTAAAGGGTGCTGTAGGATCATAAGTATACTTGAGATACTAAGTACAATTTGGAGAAGCTACCTAATTCTGTATGACAAACTTAAGTTTAAATGCATATTATAGTAATACTGTACATTATTAAATGGTATTTGGATCAAAACTAAAATAAAATAGCCATAATTAATTAAAATGGAAAAATTATTACATATCTGGCATTGATAACCGATATAGATTACAACTAGACATTACAATGAAATATATAAATTTAACCCTTTGAAATATACAAGACTAATGGAATATTTACTCAAGACCCTTACAACTTATTTCAATCCGGTAATTTTTTCTAATTATTCACTCCATAAAATGTTTAAAGTGTAAAAATTTATATCAATGTAAAGGAAACATTCAGCAATATGGTGAATTTTCTTTTAAATTCTTAGCTTTTGAGCTAAGACAAATTAAAACCAAGATATCCCTAAGAACTGCCTGGGATTTGAGTGATAAATTCAGCTTTGCAAGTTGAGATTAAAAGGGTTAAGCATTAAAACAGAAACTAAAAAAATAAAACTGAAAACTAGACAAAAATCAAATTTTAATAAAATTTATTTCTAAACTCACCTAATGTTCATATTGCTTTCTCTCCGAAAGCTTCGTATTCTGATGCTACCCCTTAAAAGGGAAAAATTTCCCTTCTTTTGTTTTCTTCCAACACACTAATGCCTTTAGTAAAGTAAAGAGAAAAACTAGCGTCTACTAACAATAACATACTGCTCATGTCGTATCATCTTTGACCTTCTCTAAGTGAAAAAAAAATTCTGTATTCTCTTGACACCACTTGTTGGTGGGGAGGAGGGTGGGCATGATTATTAAAATTCAGTTTATTTCTATGAACCTCCACTGATATTGAGCATACTGATATTCATAATGCTCACTTTCACACACTAGTGGTGGTGGGTTGTCAGTGAAAGAGAAATAATCAATCAAAAGATGTCCTCGACTTCCCTATAGTCTAGTTTTTTGGGTACTCGAACTCCAGATTGATATTTCTAAATATGACTTCACCACCTAATTTCTCATTTAACAAAACCTTAATAACTGTGGAACAACCCTTGCAATTTTGCAAACTAACAAATTAAATTCAAAAAGTTATTAGACCAAAACCCAAAAGCAAAAATCTACCAAAGTAACAAATTAAATTCACAATGTTTTCAGACACCATCCCCAGCAGCCAATAAAGGCCCTAAAGCTTAACAATCATGATTCATAAACCAGAAATCTGAGTATTTTTAGTGAATAGACTGGTTATAAAACACTTTCCAAAGAAAGATTTTATAAAGAAAAAAAATTAAGATGTCAAAATACTTCTTATATCATCAAGCCTAATTTTAAAATTTTCCATTAGATATGGTTCCAGTTCTTTTAGAGTTTTTGTGACCAAACATTAAAACAAAATAATTTCATTCTAGGAGGAAGGTTGCATTGTAATTCTAATACTGTACCACAAAAAATTAGGCACATTAACTCTTTAGCCCACTGATTCGTCCAAATAATATTAAACAGCTCTTACCGGTCAATGAAAATTATCACATGAACTAATGACTATTTCCTTTTGCAAAAAATTAATATGAAAAATTTTAGTAGACCTTTAGCTCTGAATTAAGGCAAAAAGTGATAAAATCATCTTGGGATCCCCCAAAGCCTACTTAAGAAGATATTGTTTCTGGCTCACTTGATCATTTTCTGATGCCATAGTCAAACTTTTACCTGTGAGATCTTAAATTAAGCGAAAGCTTTTTCAAAGTTTCAAGATGTGAACTTTTTCAATATTGCAAAACTATGTCTTAATTCTAAAATATTGAAAGACCCAAAAGTAATAGATACAATGCCAGATACGGACAAATCTAATCTTATAAGCTCAAGCAGAAAAATAAGCATAAATTTGTATCCTTAATGGCTGAAATTTAGTTTGTTATCGAAAAGGAAATGTATTAATTTGAAAATGTTAGTTCCGGTAACTTAAAATATTTTTTTATACAAAGTACATCATTAGTAGACTGACTTTTGAAACCTATGAATGCCAACCTAGAGGATCTCTAAAACCATTTCCTTCTAAAGATGTGATGAATAGACTCCATTTGGCAAGATGTTGCTCGTATGGGTTTAGCAGCATTACCCTAGAAATTGTTGTGAGAGTATTGGTTTGAACGGCAACCCCATCGAACATTCCAATAAGAGAGAGCACAGATCTGTGAACCATTCCTTTTGTGGCAAAAATGTATCTATCAGCAACATTTTGCAGTTTACAGAAATCCTGAATTTGTTTATCACCTGCCCATCATGTCAACAAGTGGAAAGTTGTAAAAATCAGATTTGATCAATCTTGCAACAGGTGATTTATCTTCCATGGTGGACAATACAATTATGACAAATTTGGAAATATATTGCTTTTTACCCTAACTACACAAAACTGAATCCTTTACATAGGGGAATGATAACAGCTGGAATACGGTAGTTAAAAATTATAACAAGGAGTCAACAACCGGTCGGTAGTTAGCAGTTCAATAGCAGGGGAAGCACCAGCCCCTGCTTGCTCAATGACAGGCCATTTTGATTGCAGCTGGGATTTTATAGGGGGTTGGTGATCAGGGGGAAAGTATTCATCACTTGTTTCCACACAATATACAAACCCTCGTCCTTTATATAGGAGACTCATCCTTAGGAGGGAGGATGTCCCTGTTCCAACTGGCTGGAAAACTTATTCCGAGATCTCAAAACTCTTGTATTGGGATGCTGTAAGAGTTAAGGATCCTGACATCACGCGAACCAAAGGACAAGGATAAAAGTAATAACAAGTTGGGGAAACAGAAACCTTTGAAGTTAGTGTTCGGTTACACCTGGGGTCATCATTAAGCCCATTTTTATTTGTGCTGGTCTTGGATGTGTTAAGTGAAGGGATCAGATATGAAGAGTTGTGAGAGTTGCTATAAGCAGACGATTTGGTGATTACCATTGAAAATGAGGACGACTTACAGAGAAGAGTTGTAGAGGGGCAAGAGAATTTAGAGACGGGTGACTTGGGAGTAAATATGGATAAGAATGAAGTTATGGTGAGCATAGCCATACATGAAAGTTATAAAACAGGTGGAACAATTTAGATACTTAAGATCTACTATAAGTCACGAGGGAGAATGTAAGGGTGAAGGTGAGAATAGGACAAAAGCAGCCTGGGGGAAGTGGGAGGTGGTAGTAGGAATGGTATGTGATAAGAAAATGCCAATTAAGCAAAAAAACAATATTTATAGCACGGTAATAAGACCAGTGATAATGTATGGATTGGAAACGTGGGATCTAAGATGAAAAGAGGAAGCAAAGCTTGAGAGAACAGATGAGAATGCCAAGATGGATTAAGGGAATATCACTGTTTGAAAGATTGGAAAAATTATATTTTCATAATAAGATAAGTTTTTAAACATACTTATCCGGTGGTTATATAAATATAGCTTTAGCCTCTGACGTCCCGGCAGAAATTCAAAACTCGCGGCAATCGCAGATTGAGTAGCCAGGTGTAACACCTGCGCGCCCTCTGGCGAAGGTACTAGAACCATCCCATTATTCCTCAGATTTTCCATGCCCATAGAATGTCTCTAGAGGGGAGGAAGGAGGGAATTAAATTTATATAACCACTGGGTAAGTATGTTTAAAAATTTATTTTATTATGAAAATATCATTTTTAAACACAAGACTTACCCGGTGGTTATATAAATATAGCTGATTGACACCCTTGGTGGAGGGTCAGAGACAGCCAACATTGTTGGAATTTTACTCAAGAGTTAATAAACCTAAAGGGTTTGTAACTGATAAGGAAGCTGACTTCAATTAATACTTTCATTATGTCCGCTTTCCTTATGAGATCCAGTGATCCACCCAGGGGGCTGAAGACCTCTAGGAGCTGTCAAACCGGTGTAAATACCTCTATGTTAACAGGACCTCCTCCAATACCCTTGTTCTGGGCACTCTCAAGGAACAAATTGACCACCTGACTAAAATCAATGATTGTGGAAGACTGTCGCAATCTCCACGAACAACCATAAAAATACAAAAGTTCCAAGAGAAGAAAAGTGTATTAGGATTATGGGAACGTAGTGGTGGATCCTTCCCCCACTACTGCACTTGCTGCTACGAATGGTCCCAGAGTGAAGCAGTCCTCATAAAGAGTCTGGACAAGTTTCAAAATAATGTGAAGTGAACACAGAAGTACTCCTCCAAAAGGTTGTGTCCTTAATGCTTTGCAACGATCTATTCTGCTTGAAGGCCACCGAAGTTGTTACAGCTCTAACTTCATGCATCTTGTCTTTTCAAAAACTTGAGGTCTGCCTCACTGCAATGTGTACGAGTCTCTCTTATTAAGAGCCTAATGAAGAATGGAAGTGCATTCTTCGACATCTGTAACGAGGACTTCTAGATCGAGCACCAAAGAGCTTCCGACTTGCCTCGCAACTCTTCCGTACAGTCCAGATAGAACTTCAGGGCTCTTACTGGACACAGGACTCTCTCCAACTACTCACCAATCACATCCGAAAGGTTCGGAATCTCAAAAGCCTTGGGCCAAGGTTGAGAAGGGCGTTCGTTCTTGGCGAGAGAGCCTAACTGCAATGAGCAGATAGCTTTATTATCTCGAAAAAACGAACGTTTTAGCTAAAAGCATGAATCCCACGGACTCTTTGAGCTGTCGCCAGACTGACCAAAAATAGTCTTTTCATCGTGAGGTCCTAAAATGAAGCTGAATGCAAGAATGCAAGGGCTCAAACCTGTCACTCATAAAGAACTTCAGGACAATATTCAGATTCCAAGCTGGTGAATCCTGGAGCTGTTGCTTTGATGTTTGAAACGATCTGAGAAGTTTCTGTAGGTCTTTAACATTAGAAAAGTCCAAGTTTTGTGCCATGAATACGTTTGCTAACATACTCTTGTATCCTTTGATGGTAGAGGATGACAAAATTGCGTTTCCTTCGAAGATATAACAGGAAGTCAGTAAGCTGTGTTATAGAAGTACTGGACGAGGAAAGAGTTGATTCTGCACCACTCTCTAAAAACCTCGTACTTGGATTGGTAAACCTTGATGGTAGAAGTCCTCCTTGCTCTTGCAAAAGCTCTAGCTGCTTCCTACGAAAAAACCTCTAGTTCTTGAGTTTTTCGATAATCTGAAGACCGTTAGATGAAGATCTTGGAGATTTTGATGGTACCTTTCCAAGTGAGGTTGTTTGAGTAGATCTACTCTTAATGAAAGACTTCTTGGAGTGTCTACCATCCATTCCAGTACCCCTGTGAACCACTCTCTGAGGACCAAAAGAGGGCCACAAGAGTCACTCCATCCTTTTGTGTGACACAAACTTTTGCATCACTTT
Source organism: Palaemon carinicauda (assembly GCF_036898095.1). NCBI lineage: Eukaryota > Metazoa > Arthropoda > Malacostraca > Decapoda > Palaemonidae > Palaemon > Palaemon carinicauda. Next base: position 14,488,141 of record NC_090769.1, read on the forward strand.
GTAATGAATTTGAACGGTGGAAATGTGTACATGTCCATGTCATGAGCTGTTTGATGCTCGGCGTCGCATTCTGCTTGATGCTTGACGTCGCGTCCCATTAGATGCTCGACATCACGTCTTGCTGGACGCTCGACGTCACGTCCTATAGGACGCTCAACGTCACGTTAGCTGGACGCTCGTCGTCACGTTCCACTGGACGCTCGACGTCACGTTAGGTGGACGTTCGACGTCACATCTGTCTGCTTGACTCCTTGGGTTAAAGTGGCTAAAACACGACATTTAACGGGGGAATTGTAAAGACGTTCGTCATCAAGAACCTCTCGACTAGTAGCATTACAACGTTTGGCATCCAGGTGTGGAGTTACCCCACGCTCAGGGTCCAGGCCTGCTACTCTCTTGTTGTTCAATGGTTGATAATCTAGCATGAGCGAAGAGAGTTTCTATTGGATATCTTGCAGCATATTAAAATAGGGTCAACCTATTGTGGTACAGGAGACATCACGTCTACCACAAGCTCTCTTTCTACACCGTTTAAAGAACACGCAGAGCGTCCAGAGGACGATAACCAGTCTGACGGTGAAGGAGGAGCCTGAACCGAGGTCATGTCAGGCTCAGACAGCTGTCCTGCAACTGGGTGAGATGGATGTTTCTTGACAGTTGCTGACATCCTTAAAGGACATTTGGTAGGAAAGCTTTCTTTGGTAGAATGAAAAAACGCTCAGGACTGCTCCCAAGACTACAACCAGAAGCTTGCGGTGTCATAAAAGGATGCTGATTGACCGTGTCCACCTTCCTCTTCAGAGATATGGAAGCTTGACGCCAGCCTCGTCGGGCGCTGCGTCATCCGAAGATGACGAAAAAACTTTTACCTCACCTTTCCTATGATGAAGGTGAGCGTCGTAGGAGGCGTCTGCTCGGGAGCTAAAGCCTCTCGTTTCCTTTTGTCGTTCGACATTCCTTCTCCCCGGGGTTGGGGAGCTTGGAAGAGGTCTATGGTCGACATTCCTTGGAAGAGATCTATGGTTACAGCATTCGACATTCCTTCTCCCAGGGTTTAGGGAGCCTGGAAGAGGTCTATGGTTAGAAGAACAACAGGTCCTAGCAGACGCACCACCTATTCGAGGGGTGGTGCTTAGGCCAAAACAAAGAGCCCAAAACTGGACAACTTCCTCCTATACATGATCCTTCAGGAATTGCTTGAAGTTCAGATGGATGAGGATGTGGAAGTAAGCATCCTGGAGGTCTAAAGAGACCATCCAGTGGACCTTTCCTACTGCTGTAAGGACTGATTTCGATGTCTCCATGAATAACTTTGACTTCTGAACAAAGGCGTTGAGAGCAATTACATCCAGGACCGGACAATAGCATCCCTCTCCAAAAAGAGACCCATTTGATGTTGCATAGTCTGTCTCTTTGGCTCCTCTCTGTATTTGGCAGAGAGGTCTATCGGAGTAACTAATAAAGGAGGTTTCACTAGGAAAAAGATTTCGCATCCATCCTTTAGTAATAGCACAGACCAAAGGTCTGCTCCTCTCCTCTCCCAGGCTCGCCAGAAGTAGTTAAGTCTGGCTCCTACTGTTGTCTGTGCGGTTTAGAGAAAAAGTATGCAGAAACTTTCTTGCTGATTTAGACACCAAAACCTGTGTCTTTGACCAACTTTTGAGGGAGAAGAGAGGAAGAAAAAAGGGATGGTGCGTACCTTGATTCTGACTTCTGATACAAAATTATCCTGCCTCATTGCCTGCATTCCTTAAGAGACTCAGCGATCCACCCAGAGGGCTGTAAAAGTCTCTGTGGGGCTGCCACAAGGTCCTCGACCTTAATGTGGCTAGACCTCCACCCTTGCTATCCTAGCATACCTGATAAGTAAGCTAGCTTCATAGGTTTTTATGCCTCATTTACCTGCATTCCTTGAGACTCAGCGATCCGCCCAGGGGGCTGTAAAAGTCTCTGTGGGGGTGCCACAAGGTCCTCGACCTTACCGTGGCTAAACCTCCACCCTTGCTATCCTGGCACACCTGATAAGGAAGCTGGCTTCATAGGTTTTTATGCCTCATTTACCTGCATTCCTTGAGACTCAGCGATCCGCCCAGGGGGCTGTAAAAGTCTCTGTGGGGCTGCCACAAGGTCCTCGACCTTACCGTGGCTAAACCTCCACCCTTGCTATCCTGGCACACCTGATAAGGAAGCTGGCTTCATAGGTTTTTATGCCTCATTTACCTGCATTCCTTGAGAGACTCAGCGATCCACCCAGGGGGCTATAAAAGTCTCTGTGGGGCTGCCACAAGGTCCTCGATCTTAACGTGGCTAGACCTTCCTGGAATACTTGGATTGCATCCAGTCTCCCATCATCCTCAAAGCTCTATTAGATGATCGAGACAGCACCATCTTAGTAAACAGGGACTCCTTCGACGCCTTCCTTAGCGAAAACTCTGAAGGCGGGACGAGGAGCAGCAGGCACAAAATAAATCTGAAACTCTTCAGCAAAAAACTCTTGAGTTTCTTAAAGTCAACTGAAGGAAGAAAGTTCTTAAGAACCTCTCCTAAGAGATTTCCTCTAAAAGATAAATAAGGGAAAAGAGATTGACAATCCCTTCCTCCTACAAGTCTCTAACCGAGGTAGAGATGTCTTGTTTCCTAGGAGTCAACTCCTTAAAGTCCTAAATTCTGGCCTTAATGCTTTTAGGGGTTTAATTCTCGCCCTTCAACAGGCACCAAGAGTTAGTTCAAGCGGACCTTGGTCTGAGGAAATAATATCTTTCCAGTTAATATTTCTGTATCTTTTAATATAGCGCCTGGCATAATGTTCCAACGCTAGACGCTCACCGTCATTACGATTGGAATTAAGACGTTCACGATCTCGACATTCGGCCCAACTGGTGTAACCACGACGTCCGAGTCTTGACGCTCGGCGTCACGTCTAACTGCTTGATGCTCGGCGTCATGCTTGACACTCGACGTTAAGTCCAACTGCTGGACTCTTGACGCCATGCAACTGTTTGACACTCGGCGTCACGTCTAACTGCCTGACCCTCAACGTCAAGTCCAACTGCTGGACGCTAGATGCCATGCAACTGCAAGACGCTCGGTGTCATGTGACTCTTGGAACAATACCGTTCACGATTTAGACGCTCGGAGCTATGCTTGACATGCGGCGTCACGTCCAACTGCTTGACGCTCGACGTCACGTAACTGCTTGACGCTCGGCGACATGTCTAACTGCTTGACACTCGACGTCAAATCCAACTGCTGGAAACTTGGCGTAATGCAACTGCTTGACGCTCGGCACCACGTGACTTTCGGAACAATGAGGCTCGCGATTCAGACGCTCGGTACTATGCCGTTCGCATCTAGAGCGTTCGCTCATCGAACAAAAGAGACAAAGAAGTTGCACTAGGTTACAAACATCGTGTCAAACTCTTACAGCAGCGTTAGTAACTTGCTGTCCAAACCTCTGAACGCTCAGCATTAGATAACACTTTTACCTCGCCTTACCACGGTAAGGGCGAGCGTTCTGGGAAGCGTCAACAGGAACGCTCGAGGGAACGTCTGCTCGAGCGCTAAGGCCTCTCGTTTCCTTTCGCCAATTGACATTCCTTCTCCCAGGGGTTGGGGAGCTTGGAAGAGGTGTAAGGCTAGGATAACGACAGGTTCGAGCAGAAGCACCCTCCACTGACTGATTAAATTCACTGCACTAATTTAGCACTGAAAATTGCACTTTTAATACATTTTCACATAAGACCAAATGAAAGACATGTAAGCCTTTTACCTTGTAAAAAGAAAGTACAGTACATAAAATGTAATATATTAATTAGACCAGCCCGCTGCGAGAGATATTAATCTGCCGCCAAGGGCTTGAATGAGAATTCAATAGGTAATTTAATTAATATTAGAAATCTCAATATCGAAAACCAAAATAAATAACGATGCAAAGTAATTGTGATACTGTATCGATTGTCTGAGAACAACGTAGCGTAACTTTAACTGTACGCCAGTTTTATTTGAACTCTGAAAATAGATCGATGATTCTCTAAATAAAGTACACTAATTAGACAAATATATTCTAAAAATAATATATTCCTTTTATATTATAAGAACTTAAATATTTTTGTTTTTAAGTAGAATTTTACTTTTCATGACTAACGATACAAAGAAATTTGTAATACTGTATCGATTGAGTGAGAACTGCGTAGCGCAACTTTAACTGTACGCTAGTTTATTTAAACTCTGAATATAGATCGATGATTATCTAAATAAAGAACACTAATAGGACAAATATATTGTTGAAAATAATATACTGTATTCCTTTTATATAATAAAAACTTAACTACTTTTAGTTTGCAAGTAGAGTTTTACTTTCCATTCTCTGCATCGCAAAAGAAATGAAAAAGCAAGTCATACTACATAGTAACAACATAGCTTACGTCATATGACTGTGACGTCATAGTGTTGGCGGAGTTCCTTCCGCCATTGTTTTCAAGAATAGGTTCGTTAGTTTTACAGCAGGTTGAAAAAACTTCTAATCCTACCTTTTAAGCTATGAACATAGCGATCAAATAGCAAAGAAAAACAAAATAAGCGAATGCCAATAACCAATTTAGTAGTACATTACCAAGATAACTGCCAAAATTCAGGTTAATAACGAGTGAAAATCCAATGATGTTGCCGGCATGAGCGGCAGAGAAAATCTAAAGAATAATGGGATGGTTCTAGTACCTTCGCCAGAGGGCATGCAGGTGTTACACCAGGATACTCAATCTGCGATTGCCGCGAGTTTTGAATTTCAGAGACTAAAGTTATATTTATATAACCACCGGGTAAGTCGTGTTTAAAATTATGAAATAAGAAAATAGGCGATTGAGATGGTGTGATCATTTGTTGAGGATTGATGGTGGGGAGGGAGTGAGGAGGGCTTAGGAGAAACCTGTTAGGGAGACAAGATCTGAGATTGAGGCAGAGAATTAGATGGCGAAATAAGGTGAAGGAGGATATGGTGAGAAGAGGGGGCCTTTGATAGACACCATTCAAGAGGGCGCATCAGGCTACCGACCCCTTTACATAAGGATAACGGTGGGAAAAAAAGACACCATGTGAACCATTGATTAAGCATTACTTGATGGTACACAGCTCTGGCACAAAAGGTTTTTCCGAGCTAAAAATCTGTGTCATAAGATGTGGCATATATATGTGATGGATATGTCTGAAGCTATACGCATGGCATATACTGTATATAATAATGATTTTGCCTGGCTACATCACACTCCCCCCTCGTAAGGAGTGTGGGGAAAAATACTCCTCTACACAAAGTATAGAATAGCCACATGGCGAGTGGGGCTTACCTGCATCGAAATCCAGTCCCAGTTGGCAAGACTTTTGATACTGTATCCCAAGAGAGGGGAAGACAAAGGAAAAGAAGAGGTCAGTTATTCTTTACTTTCACCCCCAGACTGATATGTAACCTTTGCCCTTGACCTGATACTAATAATCCTATAAGGAGCCGAGATACCTATACCACCTACTGAGCAGCTACATCAGGCCCTAGCAAAAAAGTATTTAGAGACCTGCGAATCACATCCCACAGATAATGAGCAGCGAACATTGTTTGACATTTACACACATCTGCCTACGTCACATTGAGATTCTTTTAAAAGGATAAAGATGCACCAACACTTCCGACTTCATGAGCTTTGCCCTTGAGTCCTTCCTGTGGAAGGAGAGAGGAAGGTGAAAGGGTTCAGTCAATTACCTCCATCAACCAGAAAGAAATTATGTTCTTAGTCACTTTCTTCTTTGCTCTCCCCATGCTGATGAAGAGATGTTGCAGGTGTGGTTTAATTACAAACAATGTTTGAGATAGCGCCTAGGATACAATTACAACTGATCAGGATCATCCGTTAAGTCTTTAAGGCTCGTAAAATCTGAAAGGATAAAAACCTGGTCTCAGTGATCGAAGAATTCTGTGTTTTAGCTAGAAACTTGAGGACATATGAAAACGAGACTTGCCTCCCTCTCCTTAAATAGGTGATGTTAAAAGAGAGACCATGAAGCTCACAAACTCGTTAAGCCAAAGCTAAAGCAAGCAGGAAAAGTGTTTCAAGGGTTAAATCCTTATCCAAGGCTAGCTAGCCTAAACGGTTCATAGGGCGTCCCCTTCAGAGAACGTGACACCTTGACGACGTTACAGGATGTGGGTTTCACTTCAACTGGAGGGAAGGTCGGCTCAAAGTTTCATATGAGGAAGAGATCTCCCCCAAAGAAGTAATATCTACTCCCTTTAGTCTAGACTTGTCTGAAGGCTGAGTTATAGCCTTTTAACATTGAAATGGAGCAGTTTCTCCTTGCAGAGGTACAGTAAAAAGTTGGCAATTATTGGAATACAGGCTCTAAGAGAGGAGACACCCCCTCCATGGCACCAACCACATTAGATGGCCCACTTGGCTTGACAGACCACTGTTGGGGATCAATGGAGGTATCCAAACATGTCATGCATAGCTTCAATGAATGAATGATTTAAAGTTTTCAGGCATCCTGACATCTAAGGTCATTGACGCCGGTAACATTTAATTTATGTATACAAAAATAAAAAATGAAATAAAATAAAAAATTAAAGAGTATTCAATTAAAATTATAAAAATTGAATGTCATAAAAGTTAAATATTTTCCAGAAGACCTGCTTCTGAAAGAAATCTAAAAATGCCACTTGCATGGTAGGACACATCATTTCCAAGAATCTTGGCAAGGATGAACCTGCCACCCTCACCTCGAGCCTCAAACAAATATCTATTCCGCAAGTTGTTATAATTGGGGCATTCGGTCAACAAATGCCTTACTGTTAGAGGTACTAAACAGTTGTCACAATACGGTTGGTGTTGGTCCTTCAGCAGAAACTCATGTGTCAACCGAGTGTGACCAATACGGAGACGACAAAGAGACGTCTCCCATTTTCGGGGCATCATATTATACCTCCAAGGAGATACGTCATTTGTTACTTCCCTCATTTTATTGCCATCTTGACTATCCCATTGCTGTTGCCATTTATTGCAAACCAATTTCTTGATGTCAGGTAAGAAATCATTACAGGGAATGGGATACCTTCTTGGCAGCAACTCGGATGCAGCCTCCTTAGCCAGTGAATCTGCCTTCTCATTCCCGGACACACCTACATGTGCTGGAACCCAACAAAATTGAACTGTTATACCTCTCCGTCCAATAAGGAAGAGCCATTCTAAAATCTTTAAAACTAGAGGGTTATTAGAATTAAAAACTTCCATAGCTTGAAGGATATTCCTTGCATCACTAAAAATTGTAAAATTACCCTTCTTCTCCAACGCTATTTTCTCAATAGCGGTTAATATGCCATACAGTTCGGCAGTAAATATGGAAGCGGTCAGAGGAAGTGCACCTCTACAATTTAAACCATTACTATGTACTCCAAATCCAACGCCAGCATCAGATTTGGAGCCATCAGTATAGATAAAAGTTAATCCTCTATGTTCTTTAACATGTTCATTAAAAAGAGACCTGGCTTCTAGGTCTGACATATTCTTCTTATCTCCAATAAAATATTTACAAAAAGATATCTCTGGTAACTTCCATGGAGGCGTTGATGATACCTTGAATGGAAGTACCTTATTTCTAATTATATCCAGACTATTTAATAATCGTTTCACCCGAAAGCCATAAGGTTGAGGAGATTTTGGGTGCAACTCAAAGTATGATGCGTGTCTTACAAGGCTTGCAGTCTGAAAGGCTAGAGAGTTAGGGAGTCTTTGCAATCTAAACCAATACCGAAGAATGGAAGACATTCGGTAAAGGTCTAGAGGTAACTCTCCAGCATCAACAAGGAGACTTGGGATAGGCGAGGTTTTAAAAGCTCCAGTAGACAATCTAATACCTGCATGATGTATCGAGTCTAATATTTTTAACCGGCTTGGGGTGGCTGAAGAATATACATCACAACCATAACTAATTTTGGAAAAAATCAAGGCCTTGTATAATTTTAAAATAGTATTGCGGTCTGCCCCCCATGATGTATGGGACAATACTTTTAAGATATTCAGAGCTTCAACACATTTAGCTTTTAGCACTTTTAGGTGAGAAACCCATGTAAGTCTACAGTCAAATATCAAACCTAAAAATTTGGTTTCCGATACACATGGTATCCGTTGACCTTTAATGTACAGTATATATCCGGGTCTGGATGTACTCCCCGGATACGACAAAAATGGACAATGGTAGTTTTACTTGTTGAGAACTTAAATCCATTCATGTCAGCCCACTGGATAATTTTATCAACAGAGAGTTGGATTTTTCTCTCAACCATTGCCATTCTAGTGCCAGCAAATGATATTGAGAGATCATCCACAAATAATGTTGAGAGAACATCCTGGGGAATGGCTGAGGATATCCCATTAATTGCTAGTGCAAAAAGGGTTACACTCAGCACACTACCCTGAGGAACTCCTTCCTGGCACTTACTCTCTGATAGAGTTTCCCCCACCCTCACTTGAAAAACCCTACGTGAAAGAAATGCCTGAATAAATAGTGGCAGCTCTCCTCTCAATCCCAATTCATGAATGGTTTTAAGAATACCATATCTCCATGTGGTATCATATGCCTTTTCAAGGTCAAAAAATACTGTAACATGGTGCTGTTTGGAAGCAAAGGCTTCACAAATAGAAGACTCAAGTCGTATCAACACATCAGTCGTTGAGTGCATTTTTCGGAGTCCACATTGAATCGGTGATAAAATACCTTTCTTTTCAAGGTACCATATCAGCCTTGCATTGACCATCTTCTCCATGATTTTACATAAACAAGATGTCAATGCAATAGGACGATAGTTTGCTGCTAAAAACTTGTCTTTACCGGGTTTTAAAAAGGCTAAAATAATGGCTAGTTCCCAAACACTTGGGTAACTATGATCATGCCATATTCTATTAATAATGCTTAAAATAAATAGCTTTGTATTAAAATGTACATGTTTAATCATTGCATATGGAATTCCATCGGGTTCAAGGGCTGTATCGTTGCAATGAGCAAGTGCGGAATCAAATTCTCTTTCAGTGAAAGGAGAATTATACGACTCTTCCCTTCTTGTTGCAAAATTTAAAATTTTCTTTTCTTCAGTGCTCCTATACTGGTGACCAGGGGCTCCTTCACACTTGCTGGATACATTTGAAAAATGATTAGCCAGGGCATTGCTAACTTTATTTGCTTCAGTTACATACTGGCCATTCACCTTCAACACTGGTGGTGGGTTGGGGGTGAATTTGCCAGCTATCTTTTTTACTTTCCTCCACACAGAAGATGGTGGTGTTCTACTGTTAATGGAGGAAACAAAAGACATCCATGACTGGCGCCTTGCTTCTTTCATGGCACGACGGAACTGTGCTCTACATTTCTTGTACATAATTAAATTCTCATCAGTTCTGCGTCTACGCAACCGTGTTAAGAGATCTTCTTGTGGCTCTGTGGAGTGCAGTTAGTTCTGAAGACCACCACGGGACTGGTCGTCGTTTGAATAACCCTGTTGTTTTGGGAATTGAATTGACTCCTGCTGTATGAAGAGTTCCATTCAGTAGGTCTATGGCATCATCAACACTTTCAAACTGTTCTGCTCTCCCTTCGATTTCACTTAGCTCGGAAAATTTAACCCAGTCTGCCTTGTCTAGATTCCAACGTGGCGATCTTTGCAAAGGCGGACCCTTGTTGGCGTTTATAATGATTGGTGCATGATCACTAGTATGCCAATCATCTAATGTCCTCCAATCAAAATTAAGAAGGCAGTTAGAGCTTGCAATTGAAAGGTCAATACATGACAAAGTACCTGTCTGAACATGAAAGTGTGTGGGCTCTCCTGTATTAAGGAGTCCCACATCCTCATTCTCCACAATTGATGAGATAATATTGCCCCTTGTGTTGGCCAAAACATCACCCCATAAAGGATGTCTACCATTCATATCTCCCAGTAAGAGAAAAGGTTGAGGGAGTTGTTGAATGACCTCTGCTAAATCATCATATAAAATATTATCATTTGGAGGTATGTACAGAGAGCATATTGTATATTTTCTCCCTATATCAATTTGTACAACAACTGCCTGCAGGGTTGTACGTATAGATATAGGTATTTGGGGAACATCTCGACGAATGTACATGAGACTTCCGCCATGGCTCCCTACTCCGTGATCATAAGGTGTCCTATAACTAATATATTCGCGAGGACAAGGGGTATTAGCATCAAGCTTGCTCTCCTGGAGACATACAATTATGGGGGAATGCTCATGAATTAAGAGCTTAAGTTCTTCATATTTGGCCCTCAAACCCTGACAATTCCATTGCAAAATTGAGGAGAAAACTATGGATTATTTCGGGAAGACATCTTGGATGAGGTCTTCCCATTAGCAGTTTTTAATTTAACATTATTACCAGTAGGTTTCTTCAGAGATGGTCTTGTTATGTTGGGTTTTACATTCGTGTTTTTCTTTGAATCTTTTTTATCTATTTGTTGAGGGGGATGGTGGACCTCAACTTGAATTTCTGATTTATTTAAATTATCTTCTGGTTGATCGGCAACATCAACAGACAAAACATCATATTTATTTGATGTCATAATTCTAGTATTTCTTATGGAAGGGGGTGAGAGAGATGGAGGTCTCTCTCTTTTACGATTAGTAGGTTGTGAGTTACCAGGTTTTTGTACCTTCCCCACTACAGGTACACCTGATAACTTGGTGTCAGGTGGAATCTCCATTAAATCAGGCAAGCATATGGCCTGGGAGAGGTTAGTACTATCCTTTGTAATGGGGGACAAAGGTTTGATAGTGGTGGGCAATGTCTTTTGGTTGATACTCAATGATAAATCTTTAGGAGGAGATGTTCTTGTCTTATGCAGCACTTTATCAATAGATGGTGAATTCCTTTTTCGAGAACTACCTACAGTAGTAGGTGGGTGAGATGATTCCCGAGGAACTTTTTCTCCTGTTTTTAATGTCTTTGCATAAGTATTAGATTTATTTAATAATCTCTTGGCATGCCCCACACTTACATGTTCAATAATTGATTTATTGAGGGCAGCCTCTTCTAACTTATAAAACTGGCAGCTCCTATCATTAGATTTATGATTAAGAGTTGCAGTTTAAGCACCTTGCCTCAAATGTACATTCCCCATGGTAAATATTGGAGCAAGTATTACAAATTCTTTCACTATTGCAAACTTTGGAGGGATGTCCAAATTTAAAGCAATTATAACATTGCAGTGGCTTTTGCTTAAAAGGTTGAACTCTGATCCTTTCGTTTTCTATGTCTATGTGGAAAGGTACATCGGCATCCTGGAAAGTAAGAACAATCATTGATGTTCCAGGTACTTTATGTACTTTCCACACTGATAGAGGACATATAGCCAATATCTCCTCTTCAGTAAATTCATACAGATCCCTATTAAAAACCACTCCCCTTCCATAGCTAAAGTTTAGATGGGGTTTGATGTCCAATTTTATATCATCATTTACTGTCTTCAAATTGGACAGTATAACAGACTGTGTGTATGACTTGGCCTTTATCAAGTAACTTTTCTTACCAAATCGAGATATATCTCCTGGTGCGATCGTACCTACCTTCCTCTGAAGAAATTTGCAGATCTTGAAATAATTTTCCGTACCTCCTACAGATTGAGCAAGAAGCCACATTGGTGGTTTTGGCTTTCTTTGGGATGGCATATCTGCCTCTATATCTTTATCAGCCCAGTCTGCTGGTCTGTAGACATCCAGATCTTTAGGTGCCCCATCACACAGAGCACCCTTAACACTCATATTACCTACTTTAATATCAACAATATTACGGCTTGCATTAAATGCTTCCTCAGGACAATTAAATGATAACCAAGATTCCCAATTATCATCTTGAAGTTTCATTCTAATTTCTTTTATTAATCCGTAACACTCAAATATTTTATGTAGCACATCATAATTAGCTTCTAATGGGATTTGGGTAATGTGCAGGACATTCAGTTTTCCTGTGTTGCCCAAATTACCCTTTTTCCGAGTATTTAAAGAATAGTCCTTTTTAGTTCCTACGTCGTCAACGGAGTTTTCTTTAAATGAATTGCCAGAGGTCGTCAACAGAGCCGGGGGCGAGTCAGCATATCCAGGGGAGGTGGGGTCATTCTCACAAGAATCCATCATAAAAAAGAAGAGAGAAGAGGGATTTTTTGAAGTTTGATTTACCTGCTTGAGAACATTAAGGCATCACATGTTGGGAAGGAAATTTACACTCTCCACTACCGGCACAGTGAGAGTATACTTCCCAGATGGTCCACTCCATACCCTACCCGAAGGATAGCATCAAAACAGATATAGAGGCACAGGTGTAAGCTGAACCCGCCTGTTAGGACTGAGACCAAGAAACTATGGAATCATCCTCCCCATATCTGTAATGACGGGCTTCCGGCCAAAAGCCGAGAGTCCTACCCCAAGCGTTGGATCCCCCTAGATTCCGAAGACCCAACACTTGAGAATAGTCCCGCCAAAAAGGTCCAAACCATCTTCGGGATGGCTGAGATCATCCAATACTCTCACATATAGCTTTGAGCACAAACACCTCCCAACCGCGACACCTTTCCCATTCATCAAAGCAGGCAGCAATACCGGATGTAGAAACATCCGCCCAAGTGGCAATAACAGATGTAGAAACATCCATGCCATAAAAAGAGAGAAAAAAAAAATAATAATAAACACACATATATGTAAATATATACACATATACATATGGGAAATTTTACTCATAGGGTTGGGACAGCAACATGGAGGAAAGTTTATAATATTAGGAGAAGGTTGAAGCAATATAAAGAGGAAGAAAAAGATAATTAAGAGAGAAATTTAGATTCGAACTGGGGGAGCAATTTCCCCAAGTTCGAGAGCCCTCTTGCCCGTCACCAAGTTTCAGCACGGGAATAGAATGCCGTGCTGAAGCTCGGTGACTTCATCAAGGCATTCTCTCATTAAGAGGGCATAGCTTCAAACAAAAATCCTCTTTCTGAGAGAAGATGCTGGATAACCTCCTGGTTAGAAACCGAAGCGATTCCCTTGCAGTGTGAAATATCTGGGTATGGGGTTGGCACAAGAGGTGAAGAAAGAGATTTAATTCCCTTGAAGTCTCCAACAATTCAAATACTGTACTGTACTGTACTGTACTGTACTGTACAAGGTTCGTGTACCATTCTACGCGCGACCATTTCAGGGCCACAAATTTTGAGATTGGGCATCACTTGAACTCAATTCAAGACACCCCTTATCAGACAGAATGGCAGAAAAAGCATAGACGTCGAAGCCGTTACATGGGAATGCGTCCTCGAGTGCCGCCTTAGGATCTAGAATTGGAGAGCATTAGATGGAGAACTTGTGGATTATAGTGATCACAAACCAGTCTACTGATGGCGAACCTCACAAATTCAGGATCTCCATCACTATCCAAGGACTTAAAGACCATTCAGAGCCAACCTTTTGCATCTTCTTGCTCAACCTGTCCACCACTATGTTCCCCCTGCTTGGAATGAAGCAGGCTGTCAGGAAAATTAGAGTCTAGTTCCGCTCATTCTAGTCTCTACTCCAAGATCATACCTGCAGTCACATGGTACCTCCTTATTTGTTTATATAAGCCACCACGGTGATGTTGTCGCTTATCAACACCACCGGGTGACCTGCTAGAAGGCAAAAATGCTTGAGAGTTAGAAAGGCTGCTCTTAGCTCCAAAACATTTACATGGTCTCAGTGTTACTACTCTGATCACAGCCCTGATACTGTATATGTTGATGGAGGCGAGTTCCCAACATTCCTTGGATGAATCTGTGAATAACAGGAATTCAGAAGGTGGCGTTAAGAGTGGTTAACATTTCCGGAGCTTTAACTCGTCTAATCATCATTGCAAGTCCCTTATCGGCACCAGTGAGAGGGGATGGTCGAGATGGTGAGAATTCCCTTTTACCTCCCACTGAAGTGACCAAAGGTGAAGACAACTGCCTGGTACTAGGCATCCCAAGGGTGACAGGTGCCTTAGCAGCTCCTGCTACTGATGGGGTTGTTGAAGGAAGGAGAATGTTACTTTTCTAAGTCGGATTATCCTGTCCTGAGCCTGATAAATTTTTCTGAGGACCATGCCTATGTCCATACCAAGGTATGAAAGTCTTTGCATGGGATTAGCACCGATTTCTTTCAATTCACCATGATCCTTAGATTGTGACAAAATGGAAGGAGGCTGTCTCAGTGAAGAAGGATCTCCTTAGAGTCTGCCAGGATTAGCAAATTGTCTAAGTATCAAAGGACAAATGCCGTTGGCGTGTGCCCATGTTCAAACAAGAGTGAAGATCCTTGTAAAGAACTGAGGAACTGCTGAAAGTCTGAAGCAAAGTTCCCTGAACTGGAATACTCTGTCAGTTATTATTATATGTAGGTACTTTCTAGAGCATGGATGAATCAAGATTTGGAAGTACGCATCCTTTAGACCTATGGTTATCATGAAGTCCAAAAAGCCACAGTCAGGCTGCGGTCTCCATATTGAACTAAAGTCTGTGGAACAAACTTGTCCAGGACTGAGAGGATGATGACTGGTCTCCAGCCTTCACAGGTCTTCTCTACAAGAAAGAGTCTACTGAAGAAACCTAGGTAGTCGTTGTCAACCTCTTGGAAGGTGCCTTTATCCAGAATAGTCTGGACTTCTGCCTGCAAGGATAGATACTTTGCTGATCCCTAGTGTTAGAATAACAACGTTGCCAGTGGTGGAATCAGTGAAGAGGGAGGGCTGATGAATTGCAGGATGCACCCGAATCGAAGGATGTCCATCATCCATCTTTCTACCCAGTGATACCACCACCTCCTCCAATCAAGACGGCAGGTATACCTCCACTAGTGGCATAGTGGAAGGACTGGCACCCTAACAGGATCATCGTCCTCACCATTCTCCTCTGTCCCTACCACGTCTTTGGCCTTGGCAGGCTGAAAAGGGCTGGTTGGATGCCTTCTCAAGGATTGACACCTGTCGAGAGGAGTTGCCCTCAAGCCTACTTATGGTGCTGTGGTGACCAAGATCTTACTCTACCCTGACCTACAGTGGACGCGGTCTGCAGCTGCTGAAAGGAAACGGCTTGATGCAGTAAGGAGTCTTGACTGCCTTTCCTCCATCTTACAGTTAACGTTTCTACCTCCGCTGCTGGAAAAAGGGTAGGACCCTTAATGGAGTAGTTGCAAAACTTCAACCCCTCCAGGCGACCGATTCGTTTATGAAATCTGAAAGTCACAGCACCATTTCACTTCAGGACGCAATTGGCCCACTGGTTGGCCGCCTGATAGGTCAGGAATTCTACTTAACTAGCCCCAATCAGAACAATGCCTTTCAAGGCTTGTCTTTTGTCTGGGTCAGAAAAGTCAGTGTCGGCCAAGTACCCAACCATTCCTGACCAGTGGTCAATCTATGACTGCATGCAGTGTCACCATGGCTATGGCTTCCATACTTGACACCTCTGCTGCTGAGAAGAAAATAGATGTTGCCAATCGCTCATTTTGTCATACCTAGCATCAGGGGGGCCACAGCAGGATCCAGAGAGAAAGGGGAAGGTAGAGCCGCCTGCGCATTCTCCCTGTGTACGGTAGTATTTCTTTTGCCTCTTGAAGACAGTCAGAATCAATGGAAACCTGCGCACTCTCCCTGTGTACGGTAGTATTTCTTTTGCCTCTTGAAGACAGTCAGAATCAATGGAAATAATCTCCCTGCCCTCAAGGAGTCTTTCTCTTTGGAAACTTGTCAATCCACCTTGTCAATAACTTCCGTAGCTAGCATTGGCAAATAAAACTCCAAATGAAGTTTAGAGCTGCCAAATATTTGGCAAAGACAGTCGATAGCTGGCTTCCTACACTTTGGAGAAGAAGATAAGGATTCTCCAACACCAGTGAACATACATACAGCGTAGAACTTGGAGGAAGGTAGAGTGAAACTCACACTTCTCTGTATCTGGAGGCTTTGATCCTCCTGGCTAGGAAGAATTCAGTTGTCATATTCGGATTTTTCTCTCTCTGAGATCATTCCCAGCCGGCCCTGCGTGGAACGTGGTCTAAAAAAATTTTGTACCCACCACCCTGATGGATGACTGAGATAAAGGAAACTGCTGTTACAGTATGTCTTTGCTGGACTTCACTAAGGACTAAGACCAGGATCTCCTTGGGCATCCTTGGATCCATTGGTTGGGATGGGATAACTTGGAAACCGTCTTCCAATCTTTTCTCTCTTAACAGCGAAAGACTGCTGCTAAAGGAGAAAGGCGACTAGAGGAGCCTACCTATTTCTTGCAGATGTTCATGACTTAGTCAGATTGTCGGTCGCTATCATCCTTCCTTCATCTCTTGGGTCATAGGGAGCAAGAAGAAGTTGCAAATTCAATTGGTGAGACGTGGTAATTATCCACTTGGGTACTCCCTCTTGAAGAGAGAGATCCCCACGAGTTCTCAACCAAGTATCACCTCAAGGATCCCGAGTCTTTCCCTTATTTCATCTCCTAGTGTCCAACTTATAGGCATCAGATGCTGCTTTATGTATCCGACATCAAACTCCAACAGAACTGTTGGTCTGATTGTTTTCAACACTGGAGCTGGAGACGCAATAGGAGTTGGATGCCTGATGCGCTTGGATGACTCACATCTTATCGACAAAGGTCGACATGAGGTGTCTTGTAAAGAAAGAAAGGGTTCAAATCAAGTATATTCAGGAATGTGTTCAATTAAGGTGCATTTAGCCCGCTCAGAGGTAGAATGCCTAGTGCGTTTAGGTGACACGCATATAGCACATTAGGGCGAGACCAGTGCAGTGTGTTCGGGGAAAGCACGTGCAGCGCATTTCAAAAGGATGTTCCAGATTAGTCTAGAGAAATGAGCTTATCCCGTTCAAGATCTTTGCATTGAGAGCGTTCAGACAAGATGCAACTAGCATGCTCAGGAGAGACGCACCTAGCACACTAGATGTATCTAGCTCGTTCAAGAGACAGGACACTCAGGAGAACCACGTCTAGCACATTCACGACTGATGCATCTAGCGCGTTCAGGAGAGAGGGGAACGTTTATAACGTTTATGTGATACGTGTCTAATCCGATCAGAGGAGGTGTGTCTGGACGAGTTGTGTGCAAGGGAAGTGCATCTAGTAGAAGCCCGTATGGATGAGGCGTATCTGGAGGTTGAGGCGCGTTGGAGCGAAGATGTCTAGAAGACGCGCTAGCAGGAGAAATGCGTCTTGAGGTTGAGGAGCATTGAGGCGAGGCCTTTCTAGGAGAGACCATAGAAGGTGAAGAACTTCTGGTTGAGGCGTGCTGAGTATGAGGCACGTCTAGAGTGTGAGGCACATTGGGACGAGGTGCTTCTGGGAGAAGCGCTAGGAGTTAAAACTCGTCTGGTCGAGGTTCGTCTATTATTATTATCAACATTATTATTACTAGCGAAGCTACAACCCTAGTTGGAAAAGCAAGATGTTATAAGCCCAAGGGCTCCAACAGGGAAAAATAGCCCAGTAAGGAAAGGAAATAAAGAAATAAATAAATGATATGGGAAAAAATTAAAAATTAAATATTTTAAAAACTGTGACAACATTAAAACAGATAATTCCTATATAACTATAAAAAGACTTACGTCAGCCTGTTCAACATGAAAACATTTTCTGCAAGTTTGAACTTTTGAAGTTCTACTGATTCAACTAACCAATCATTCCACAACTTGGTCTAGGCTGGCATAAAACTTCTAGAATACTGTGTAGTATTAAGCCTCATGATGGAGAAGGCCTGACTATTAGAATTAACTGCATGCCTAGTATTAGGAACATGATGGAACTGTCCAGGAAGACCTGAATGTAAAGGATGGTCAGAATTATTAAAAATCTAATGCAACATTCATAATGAACTAATTGAACAACTGTGCTAAAGATTAAACTAGATCAGGAATAAGAAATTTAATAGACTGTAAGTTCCTGTCCAGCAAATTAAGACAAGAATCAGCAGCTAAAAACTAAACAGGAGAACTATACTCAAAACAAGGTAGAATGAAAGAATTAAAAAACTTCTTCAGCATAGACTGATCACCGAAAATCTTAAAAGACTTTCTCCATAAGCCAATTTTTTGTGCAATTGAAGAAAACACAATTGACCTACTTACAATCATACTTTGAGTTTTGTTAGGATTCAACTTCATACCCCATAATTTGCACTATGCACTAACTTTAGCTAGATCTCTATTAAGGGATTCAGCAACCGCAGATCTACATTCAGGAAATGGAATTGATGCAAAGAAGGTAATCATCTGCATATGCAACAAGCTTGTTTTCTAGGCCAAACCACATGTTATGTGTATACAGTATGAAAAGTAATGGGCCAAGAACACTACCCTGTGGAACACCAGATATCACATTAAAATACTCACTATGATGCCCATCAACAACAGATCTATTACTTAAAAATTCAATAATAATGCTAAGAAACGACCCACCCACTCCCAACTGTTTGAGTTTGAAAACAAGGGCCTCATGATTAACACAGTCAAAGGCAGCACTAAAATCAAAGCCAATCATACAAAATTCCTGACCACAATCAAGGGATATCTTTATAGCAATGGAGATTGTAAGAAGGGCATCACATGCTCCAAGGCCTTTACAAAAACCAAATTGCAAACTAGGGAATAGATGATTATCTTCAGCAAACCTATTAACACGTTTTGCCAGAAGACGCTCAAAAACTTTATGGATAATATTTGAGGATGAGTCTTCTCTGGAGGATCCTGCTGAGAGCTGAGGTTGGAAAGAGAAGTCTCTCCTATGGGAGGCTTGTCTACAATCCTCCTCCAAAGAGGGAGGATCTAGCAGAGACCGAGTGCTCAGGAGGAGACTTCCTATGAGGGGTCAGGCACTCTCACAGAAATCTCTAGGCAGATGATGAAGGAGAGGTTCCCTTGGGAAGGACACCTGGTAAACATGTCTCCCTCTGAAGACTACAAAAGGTTGCGAGGAGACAACTGCAGACTTCTCTGAAGAGACTGAAGGGCCAACATCCTCTGAACATGGGGCTGCAAGATGTTCCCGATGGTGTCTGGAAGACAGAGCCTGCTTCAACTTCTCTGAAGGTGAACCTTGGATACCTAAGGTGGGCCATAGCAAACAAAGCATCATCATACTGAAAGGAAAGAAGTGGCCCCAATGTTTAGCTTGGAGAAACAGAAGGACCCCTTTGCACAAGGGCTCGCCCTCTGATCAAAGGGCCAGCGCTTACTCGGTTGGCCCCCGGAGGAAGCCAATGGAGAAGATTTGGAGGGCAAAGTACCGGAGGCGGAAGAAGGAAGTCAGGCCTTCTTTGACTTTGAAGATGACCCCAAAGGCAAAGAATATCTTTTGGACTACTACTTCCTCTTCCTGCTATACTTCTCCCACTGGGAGGGTGACCACTCCCAACGCTCATTGCAGGGCGAGACCTGGCTACAGGAGTGTTCTTATCAGGCCGGGTGAAACTAATGAGGATCTGTCGCCCTTGCGTTCATAAAGGTACCAGAAGTCTTAGTCAGCACCCCTGAGCACTTCCTAACCTCTGCATCCTCAATACACACTTGAAGTCACACATTGGAAAAAGAAAAAGACAAGTTAATAAAGCTGTCAATATTCCAGCCAGAGAAAAGTCCGTCCTCAACGATGGCTGATATCGAAGTGCTTTGTCAGTGATCCAGTCGAGGGGCTGTTTTCTGGCAACTACCGACCGTTGTTGACACCTTGTTATAATTTTTAACTGCTGTATTCCAGCTTTACTGTTATCATTCTTCTGTGTAAAGGAGGATGGTTTTATTTGTGTAGGAATAAGTGAAAATTACTGAAAGGTAGATAGCTCCTATAAAGGTTTTCAAACAGTTTCAACTTAAAAATCTGAAAAAAAAAGCCTGTAACAAGCTTTTATTCACATTTGAATATCTTTCAAGTTATCTTTAAAATATTAAAAAATGGGTAATTCACTTACGGTTGCTGGCACTGTTCCTCAGTGATGTTTGGAGAGCACAAGCTCCAGAAAGATGGCCTTGGTTCACTAGTGGCAATCTTGGCAAGGTCATTAAAGAAAAACATAAGAAGGCCTCCAACAAAAAGATCACCAAGATAAGACCAGCTCCAGCGAAGAATGTTATTAAATGAATAGTTTTCCTCTTTGAGCTTTGGTGGGAAAGCCCATTCCAGAATTACCATCTGTAATATAAGAAAATTACTAGTAGTAACTACATATGCCTAGCAGTCAAGAGGTAATAACTACAGTACAAAAAAAAAAAAAAATCCGAGACCTTCAAATGGAAACTAAAAAGTTTCAAAAGTATACTAAACCATTATCAATCCAGCATCTTTTTATCACAATAATTGTACAGTATAATCCAAGAAAATTCTGAATTATGAAATTATTACTGTAAACGGATAGAAAATGGAATCCTAAACTGTATGACTTTAAGTACCAAAGAAATATAGTCTCCCCTGCTCTAGGGCCAGTGTATCAACAAGCACAGCACAAACTCAGTGTTTGTAAACGAGACCCGCAAGTTGAAGCGTTGTTGAACTATTCACAGCAACTCCATTGCTGAAATCATCTGGCAACCAATAAATGTTATCACTGAGCATTAACACTACTACTGAAGACAATGCTATTCGCATACTAACCATTAAAATCTACTCTCCTTCCATAGCTAACATTTAGATGAGGCTTCACATCTAAGATTATACAATTACTTATCATCATCAGCCATTACTAGTCCACTGCAGAACAAAGGCCTCAAACATGTCCCACAAATCTGCAGGGGCTATCATGGTGATGAAAACTGGCCAAAACCAAGACATGGATATATCATTACTATCAGTCTTTAAATTAGAAAGTACAGTATACTAGATCGTGTGCATGATTTAGCATGCATGAGGAAACTTTTTTCCAAATCGAGATATCTTTCCAGGTGCAATGGTTCCTACTTTCTACTGAAGTAACATGCAAATTTTTAAATAATTTCCTGTATCCCCTTTAGGCTGAGCTACAAGCCAAATTGGTAGTTTTAGCTTTCTCTTGGAAGGTATAACTGCATCTTTGTCAATATCATCCAGTCGCCAGTCTTATATACATCTAAATCATTTGGTACCTTATTAAAACAGAGCACCTATGATATTCAAGTTATTCATTTTAATGTTCATTATGGAAAAGATTACATTAAATGTTTCAGCATGATTATATTATAGTATAACCAAGAATCCAGTTTTTTATCTCCAATTCTCATTTTTATTTCTGTCACTAACCCATTGCATTCAAATGTATTATATATCATATCATAATCTGTGTCTAATGGAATTTGGGTAACATGCAGGATTCTCTATTTTCTTTTCATGCCCAAACTACTGTACTTGATTTGTTAATTTTATTCTTCCATGGAATTCATTGGTAGGGGAAAATTAATTCTATTCATGTTTTTAAAGGGGAGGTAAATAATAATGAAAATGAACAAATCAAGAGTTCCAGCTGACAGGGAAAACTGATACAGTGGCCCAAGAAAGGATGCAAATTAATAAAAGAAAGAGGCCAGTTATTCTTTCTATTCAACCCAGAATAAGTCCGTAACCTCAGCTTTCTACTAACTGCTAACAGTCTTGAGAAGCCACCACAGGTCCTAGAGAGAAATTAACTAGGGACCTGTGTATTGTCTTTCTGGTAGTGGGCTGTGAAGATGCTTTGTTGCCTCCATACACCGGCCTGAGTTACCTGCATTACTGAAAGATTCTTTCTGAATAACAGGGACGTCCTTATCACCCTGACATAGTGAGCTATGTGTTTTGTCCTTCCTTCTCAAGAAGGAGATGGATTAATAGCATGGTCAATGACCTGTCTAATCCAGATAGAGAAAGTGTTCTTTGTGATCTTCCTTTTAACCCTGCACGTACTTAAAAACAGATGTTTAGTATTAGGGCGAGCTCCTCTTGTGCATTTCAGATAGTGCCTCATTGCCCTCACAGAACACAAGAGCAGCCGATCTGGATCGTCGGTTACTTCTCAAATACTTGAACTACGGAAAGATGTAGATGTGAGGTCAGAGACCGCTGGATTTTGAGTCCTCGTAGTGAACTCGGGGACGAAGAGAAACAAGACCTGCCCCCATCCCCTTGAATGGATAATATCATAAGAAAGACAATGCAGCTCACTGACAATCTTAGCAGAGGCTAGGGCAAGCAAAAAGGCTGTCTTAAGAGTCAAGTCTCTATCAGAGGCTCGACAAAATAGCTCGTATGGAGCAACTTTAAGAAATTGCAGGATTTCGTCACGTTCCACAGAGGTGGTCTAACTTCCAACTGGGGGCAAGGTTTCTCAAAGCTCAGTATGAGTATGGACAACTCACGAAAGAGGAAATGTAGACTCCTTTCAATCTAAAGACCTGACTCAAGGCTTAGCAATAGCCTTCAACAACTGACACAGAGAAGTTTTTTTTTTCTCTCGGAGGTACAGTAAAAACTATATTAGAGGAATATTGGCTTTGAGAGGAAAGACATCCTTTCCACAGCACCAACAACAAAAGATTGACCATTTCCCCTGATACACCACAGAAGATGACCTGAGGTATCCAGATAAGTGTTTCGCCCCTGGATGCGAAAACCCTCTCCGAGTGAGAAGATGCTGGATAACCTTCAGGCATTAAGTCATAGGGATGCGACTGTCTGGTGGTAAATCTCTACTTGCAGTTGACGCAACAGGTCAGGAAGTGGGCTAACTCCCAAGGAACCTATGCCAGTAGCAGTAAAAGGTCAAAATACCATTCTGCCTGCAGCCATAACAGAGCTATTAAGAGTTATGGATAAGCTGGTTGCAGATCTGACCGTGTTGATGACTTTCCTAAAGAGGCAGAAACTGAGGAAATGCATAGACAACCAGGTTTTCCCACGGACATTGGAAGGCATCCTAGTATGCCACGTGTGGGTCTGCTAATGGCAAATAGTACACCGGAAGCTTCCGGTTTAGGGACGTCGCAAAAATGTTATTTTGATAATAAAATAAATTTTTGAATATACTTACCCGGTGATTATAATAGCTGCAACTCTGTTGCTCGACAGAAAAACTCTACGGAAAAATTCGCCAGCGATCGCTACACAGGTAGGGGGTGTACTCAACAGCGCCATCTGTCGTTCAGATACCCAGTACTCATTGTAAACAAAGAACTCAATTTTCTCCTCGGTCCACTGTGTCTCTATTGGGGAGGAAGGGAGGGTCCTTTAATTTATAATCACCGGGTAAGTATATTCAAAAATTTATTTTATTATCAAAATAACATTTTTCAATATTTAACTTAGCCGGTGATTATAATAGCTGATTCACACCCAGGGGGGTGGGTAGAGACCAGCAAAATATGTTTACATCATATGAGCTAAGAATTTTTATTTCATTTTAGAAGTTATCAAAATAACTAAACAAAATAAATAGGTACCTGGTAAGGAAGTCGACTTGAACAATTACTCTGCCTTTTTAAGTACGTCTTCCTTACGGAGCCTCGCGATCCTCTTAGGATGCTGAGCGACCCCTAGGAGCTGATGTATCAAGGGTTGCAACCCATACAACAGGACCTCATCAAAACCTCTAATCTAGGCGCTTCTCAAGAAATGACTTTGACCACCCGCCAAATCAAGTAGGATGCGAAAGGCTTCTTAGCCTTCCAGACAACCCAAAAACAACAATAAAACATTTCAAGAGAAAGATTAAAAAGGTTATGGAATTAGGGAATTGTAGTGGTTGAGCCCTCACCCACTACTGCACTCGTTGCTACGAATGGTCCCAGAGTGTAGCAGTTCTCGTAAAGAGACTGGACATTCTTAAGATAAAAAGACGCGAACACTGACTTGCTTTTCCAATAGGTTGCGTCGATTATACTTCGCAGAGATCTATTTTGTTTAAAGGCCACGGAAGTTGCGACAGCTCTAACTTCGTGTGTCCTTACCTTCAGCAAAGCTTGGTCTTCCTCATTCAGATGGGAATGAGCTTCTCGTATTAACAGTCTGATAAAATAGGATAAAGCATTCTTTGACATAGGCAAAGATGGTTTCTTAACTGAACACCATAAAGCTTCAGACAGGCCTCGTAAAGGTTTAGTTCGTTTTAAATAGAACTTAAGAGCTCTTACAGGGCATAAGACTCTTTCTAGTTCATTTCCAACCATACGATAAGCTTGGAATATCGAACGATTTTGGCCAAGGTCGAGAAGGCAGCTCGTTTTTGGCTAGAAAACCAAGTTGTAGAGAACATGTAGCCGTTTCAGATGAGAATCCGATGTTCTTGCTGAAGGCATGAATCTCACTGACTCTTTTAGCTGTGGCTAAGCATACCAGGAAAAGTGTCTTTAAGGTGAGATCTTTCAGGGAGGCTGATTGTAGCGGTTCGAACCTGTCTGACATAAGGAATCTTAGTACCACGTCTAAATTCCAACCAGGTGTAACCAAACGACGCTCCTTCGTGGTCTCAAAAGACTTAAGGAGGTCCTGTAGATCTTTATTGTTGGAAAGATCTAAGCCTCTGTGACGGAAGACTGATGTCAACATGCTTCTGTAACCCTTGATAGTGGGAGCTGAAAGAGATCGTTCTTTCCTCAGATATAAGAGGAAGTCAGCTATTTGAGTTACAGAGGTACTGGTCGAGGATACGGATACTGACTTGCACCAGTTTCGGAAGATTTCCCACTTCGATTGGTAGACTCTAAGGGTGGATGTTCTCCTTGCTCTAGCAATCGCTCTGGCTGCCTCCTTCGAAAAGCCTCTAGCTCTCGAGAGTCTTTCGATAGTCTGAAGGCAGTCAGACGAAGAGCGTGGAGGCCTTGGTGTACCTTCTTTACGTGTGGCTGACGTAGAAGGTCCACCCTTAGGGGAAGTGTTCTGGGAACGTCTACTAGCCATCGAAGTACCTCGGTGAACCATTCTCTCGCGGGCCAGAGGGAAGCAACTAGCGTCAACCTTGTCCCTTCGTGAGAGGCGAACTTCTGCAGTACCTTGTTGACAATCTTGAACGGAGGGAATGCATATAGATCTAGATGTGACCAATCTAGGAGAAAGGCATCTATATGAACTGCTGCTGGGTCCGGGATTGGTGAGCAAAATATTGGGAGCCTCTTGGTCATCGAGGTTGCGAAGAGATCTATGGTTGGCTGGCCCCAGGTGGCCCAAAGTCTCTTGCATACATCCTTGTGGAGGGTCCATTCTGTTGGAATTATTTGTCCCTTCCGACTGAGACAATCTGCCATGACATTCAAGTTGCCTTGGATGAACCTCGTTACTAGTGATATGTTTAGACCTTTTGACCAGGAGAGGAGGTCCCTTGCGATCTCGTACAACGTCAGAGTAGGTCCCTCCTTGCTTGGAGATGTACGCCAAAGCCGTGGTGTTGTCCGAGTTCACCTCCACCACTTTGCCTTGAAGGAGAGACCTGAAGCTTTTCCAGGCCAGACGTACTGCCAGTAGCTCCTTGCAGTTGAAATGCATTGTCCTTTGACTCGAGTTCCATATTCCCGAGCATTCCCGACCGTCTAATGTCGCACCCCAGCCTACGTCCGATGCGTCCGAGAAGAGAACGTGGTTGGGAGTCTGAACAGCCAGGGGAAGACCCTCTCTTAGGTTGATATTGTCCTTTCACCAAGTCAGACAAGACTTTATCTTTTCGGAAACCGGGATCGAGACCGCTTCTAGCGTCTTGTCCTTTTTCCAGTGAAAAGCTAGATGGTATAGAAGAGGACGGAGGTGTAGTCTTCCTAGTGACACAAATTGATCCACGGATGACAGCGTCCCTACCAGACTCATCCACAGCCTGACTGAGCAGCGTTCCTTCTTCAGCATCTTCTGGATAGCAGGGCTGGGGGCTGATCGTCTTGTTGTTCAGCAACGTCCTCATCAGAGGGTTCCTCATCCGAAACTGATGAGGAAACGGCAACGGAGTGGGCAACGTCTGGCTCGCTGAATCCGGTCGCACTGGTGGATGCGTGACGGAGCCGGACGCAATATCATGGAACTGCTGCACAGTCTGTGAACTGTCAACAACCATGGGTGCGCGAGGAAGCACAGCGTCAACCCGAAACTGTCTAGACCGTCTGGGTTGTGCAGTCAACACCCTACCGGGTTGCTGAGGTTGACGCACTGCGTCACAACAAGTCACCTCTGCTGGTTGTTGAACGTCCTGAACGTCAACAACCACCTCCGAGCGTCGCTTAACGTCAACGTGCGGCTGGCAACCCACACTGGGTCGCATCGGTGGAGGAACCACCTCAACTGGCAGACGCGAGTAGGTTACCTCAGCGTCAACAGGGCGCACAACCGACCGGTTGGAAGGTTGTTGGCCAGAAGGTTCTTCTCCGCATTTAAGTCCTCTATCAAGGACGCAAGCTTGGACTGCATGTCTTGCAGCAAAGCCCATTTAGGGTCTACGGGAGCAGGTGTGGCAACAGACGGGGTTAGCGACTGAGGCGGAACCGTTTACCATCCCTGAAAACCTTGTTATGCGTGACATAATAGTACAGCAAAACTTCAAAGGCTCGACAACAGCTGAGAAGTTGACCTGTAAACAACTTGGAGCGTCTCCTGGCTAGGCGCCAGGGAGAGTCTACCAGAATTGAGAAGTCTATCTGGGCAGAGGCATGAACTCCCAAGCCGAGAACTTCTCTCGTATCATATCAGACTCTCGCTCTATAAACCAGTTTAAAAGAAGGGAAAGCAAAGGCTGTATCCCCCAAACTCCTCCTGGTGAAAAACCAGTCGCCTAGCCAACGTAACGCTCTCTAGGAGAGCGAGAGAGCACTAGCTTAAAAACAACGGCTTCGAAGTAGCTAGGCCTAGTGTAAGCTCTGACGTTTAGGCGAACGAGGAGCAGCAGTTACAAGATCCGGACGAAGATCCTTAAAAAAATCATCATGATTTAATTAAAGTCCGTAGGAGGCTAAGCAGCTTAAGGCTCCTCTCCATCTGACAGAGTCCTCAAGGGAATATCAGTATGAGGGAGAACAGCAACTTCCTCATCTACAGGAACCTTGTCCGATAAAAGCCGAGTCTCTCACTGGTGCATTAGTAGCGGACCAGAACGCAACGTCATGTAACTGCTTGACAGTCTGTGAACTGTCAACAACTGAACTGTCAACCACAACAGGTGCGTGAGGACGTACAGCGTCCACTCGAGACTGCTTTGACTGCCTAGACTGAGCAGTCAAAACAACTCTAGAATGCGGAGGTTGACACACAGCGTCAAAACAAGTCAACTCCGATTGTTAGTGAACGTCTAGAACGTCAACAGGAGCATCAGCCAGTGGCCTAACGTCCAAATGCGGCTGAAAAACCACACGAGACCGCATCAAGTGTGGTTCTAAACAACCTGACTGACGTGACTAAGCTACGCCAACGTCAACAGTAAGCACAAAGGAACGTTAGGTTGGCTGAAAGCCAGGATATCGATGAGATAAACGGCTAGACTCAACGGACTAATCGGCAGAATAGTCTTCCATAAGGGAGGCAAGCATATACTGCATGTTTTGCCATACAACCCCTTAAGGATCAACGGAAATGGTTGTGGTAATAGACGAGGGTAACGTCTGTGACCGCAACACTTTGCCTACAAAAAAAGACTTTCGGAGTCTGTGTTATACTTTTGTTAGGCGGCGAGCAGTTATCCGATGACTGCATAGGGTCAGAGCTGTCCTAATGGCTGTAACCAGGACGCTGGACCTGTCCTGAAAGGACTGACTTTCGCTTAAGGGCTTCGAAACCTTGTGACAGGTTTCTTATGCGAAAAGCCTACGGATGGCGAGGAGAAACAACGTCTCTCTCGTCTTATGGTAGGGGAGATCTTGGTAAGAAACACCCGATACCATAGAGGGAAAACGTCTGTTCGTTGGTCAAGGCCTCTCGAACCCATAAGTCGTTTGACATTACTTCTCCCCTGGGCTTGGGAGCTTGCAAGAGGTCCCGGACTAGGTGAACGACAGGCACGAACAGACGAACCCTCGAACGCAACACTGTAACACTTTGCGCCACGGACGCAACACTGTAACACTTTGCGCATATCACTTTATCACTTCGATTTTCTGTTTTGCACTTATTTCTACCTGAAACACGCAATTCTACCCTTCATTAAAAGGTAGTAATTGCGAAATTAGTCGTATAATGCAAGCTCATAATACCAGCAAAAAACAGAAAACATATTTTAAGATAAAAAGAAAAATCAGTGGCTGGGAAAGAGACTAAACACTAGTTCATATAACTACGTTTTCAATCTCTCACCGCACATAGCCTGGGGACGAGAATAAAAACCTAAAAACGTTTTATCCTTCCTCCCCGTACGGAGACTAGGGACGAGAGTAACACGAGAACAACGTTACCCGCTTGAACGGAACGTTTTCTCTCCTCTCTCTCCCTCCGTCTCTATCTCTCTCTCTCTTTCTCTCTTGATTTCGCACCTAAGAGAAGAGCCCAATTATATATCGTCACTTATTTGACTAAAGGAAAAAACTGAAAGGTTTTTCAAATAAAAAGTTCCTTTAAATTAGAATTTAAAACATTTAAGCTAAGAAAGAATGAACAAAACGTCAGAATCGATTTACTCTTACTGCAAAGTGAAACCGTGATACACTCTCTCTCTATCGTAACGATAGAGCGCATGTTGAACGTCCTGAACGTCAACAACTGCGTAGCATAAAAAACTAAACGTTAGTTCATCTTTGAAAACAGTACGAAGGCTATCAAAGAAATTCTTTCATAAAATATTACATTTAAAAAGTTTTAAATCCTTTAAAAGCTAAAGAAGATATAAAGGGCTCAATGTTGATTAACTTCGATTTCCAAGTTAGGACCGCCTACTCTCAGGAAAGGTCTATATAAACAAAGCATTAAAATTTATTTTATATGTTTATAAAAAATGGAAAGTTAATCGAAGAGGCCTAATAAAGGCGGAGAGATATAAAATATATAGAGGAAAATCTATAACGTGATAAGATAATTACTAAAAGCCTAAACACACTTCCGCTAAGGGAAGGGTCGGCCATTTAAAAGTGAAAGAAAGTCCATACTCTCTTTGTCACCATAATTAAATCTATCCAAAACGAGTTCAAGTTTTAAGATGAAGATAAAACACCTGCATAGCGAAAGCTCAAAACTAGAATAGTGTACTTCACCAAATAGTTGTGAAAACAAATCCAGTTAGCAACAGCGAATTAGTAGGTCTTGCCGGTAGCCCGACAGAGAGAAAATTGAGTTCTTTGTTTACAATGAGTACTGGGTATCTGAACGACAGATGGCGCTGTTGAGTACACCCCCTACCTGTGTAGCGATCGCTGGCGAATTTTTCCGTAGAGTTTTTCTGTCGAGCAACAGAGTTGCAGCTATTATAATCACCGGCGAAGTTAAATATTGAAAAAAGGGGATTTTGATGAAGGGAAAATCTATTTCTGGGCGAGAGACCTGTGCCGCCCAGTGAAATGCTCCTTTTGCATAATTTTTAAGGTATATAACTGCTATGTATTACCAGAGAAAAAAGTTGCATAGGAATGCCAGGGTTGAACCCAGCTCGCTCACCTAAATAGGTGTCGGTATACTGTAATACTGGGGCGTGTTAAACCACAACTAGAGGTCTCGTGCCATTTAGATATCTCCTCTTCAACATCCCTGTAACAGCGAGGTGCCGTTCAACACCCACCACTGAAAGCTACTACCACCATCTCAACCCACGCCAACTATGTCAATCCTCATAGCACCCAAGTTTGGGCCCATTCTGGGAGTAAAGTAGAGGGAGGGTTCACTGGGCGGCACAGGTCTCTCGCCCAGAAATAGATTTTTCCTTCGTCAAAATCCCTTTTCTGGGCTCCACCTGTGCCGCTCTGTGAAATAGAACAAGAGAAATGGTCCCAAAACTTGGAACTAACACCTGACGGGAAAGTAAATTAAAGACAAAATATAAAAAAAACATGGTTTAATACAAATAGTAAATAGGGATACTAAGAAATCCAGTGAATGAACCATTCCTTATAAGGAAGGATAGAAGGATAAGTTAACAAATTGCAGCAAAACTTCCAAACCATGGAAGGACAAAGAAAATGCAATGTAAAATAATAAACGGTGAGATCAAATGATAATTTACAATCCTGAGGGTAAATACAAACAAAATTCAACTCGTGGGAGAGTAAGGCTATTTACAGACATGATAAAATAAGAGTGCACCATAAGGGTGCAGCTCAGGTTAAAAACAAAACCAAAACTAAAGTAGGGACAATAAGTAAGGCAGGTAGAAGGAAGGAGGGAATGATTCAGGATTAGCCTGTTTAATGAAATACAGAATCTGGTGTCTGATTCCTTTCAGGGTGATGGTTCCTCCAATTTCTCTAATGAATAAGGGCCCTGAGGACTTAATGGAAGTTCTATTTAAATAGGCTTTCAGAGTGTTTACTGGACATAAAGATGGATCCTGAGGAAGTGGAACAATCTTCCAGGGGGACCATCTGTTCTGGGGGTCCTCATTTTTTGCTAAGAACCTTTTGTCAGGGGAAAGTAGGACTTCCCCTGACGAGAGAAATTCAATATGACCTGGATCTCTAGTCAAGGCTGAAAGTTCTGATATTCTGGCGCCAGAAGCTAGGCTCATTAGGAACAAGGTTTTCCTTAATAATGGAATGTAATTACAAGACTCGTTAAGAGTGTCAGAAGCCAACTTAAGTACATCATTCAGAAACCAGGAAACTAAGCTAGGGCGAGTTGATGGTTTCAATCTGGCGCAGGCTCTCGGGATTGATGAGAAGTATGAATCTGTAAGGTCAATATTAAAACCAATTTGGAAAATCTTTTTCAAGGCTGATTTAATTGTAGTAATAGTACTGGCCACTAGGCCTGATTCAAATAGAATTCTAAAGAAGGTTACTGTCAGATTCATAGTCATCATCTCAACCTTTGAGTCCCTTAAAAACTTTGCGAGTTTCTTAACAGCCGAATCATACTGTCGAAGGGTGGATTCCCTTTTATCCGATTCTAAAAATAGGGTATTTTGAGGATCAATATCTGCACCTCTCTGAGCTGCAAATTTCATGAAGTCCATAAAGTTAGGGCACTCTGAATTTTTGAGGAAGCTAACACATTGCGAGTTTGTACTACTTGTGTTAGTATTGGATTGAGTATCTGCCGAGGGTGGAGACCCAGTTCCACCAGCAGGGGAAACCAGTTGCTCTTGGGCCAGTTGAGGGCTACTAGAGCAACCTGGCCTTTGAAATTTCTGAGTTTGTCTAACACTTTCATCAACAGATTTATTGGTGGGAATAAATAAATTCTCTCCCAAGTGTTCCAGTCCAATGACATTGCGTCTGTGGCGTAAGCCCGGGGGTCCAGGTTGGGGGCTACGTAGCACTCTAGTTTGTGGTTGGACTCTGTTGCAAACAGGTCTATCTGGAGACTCGGGACCTGAGATAGGATCCATTTAATGATTTTAGGTCCAGTGACCACTCCGACTCCAGCGGAGTCGTCCTCGAAAGTGAGTCCGTCACTACATTTCGTACTCCCGCTAGATGGACTGCTGACAGATGCCACTGGTTCGATGCTGCCATGGAAAATATTGCTAACATCACATGGTTTATGTGGCTTGACTTGGAACCCCCTCTGTTTATGCAATGGACTATGACTTCGCTGTCTAGAACCAATCTGATATGTTGGTTCCTGGCTGGAGCCAGTCGTTTTAGGGTTAGGAATACCGCCATGGCCTCTAAGACATTGATATGAAGTTGGCGGAATACTGTCGACCATAGTCCTTGGACTTTCCTGTACTGGGAGTATCCCCCCCAGCCTGTTAAGGAGGCGTCTGTGTGAATGACCAGTTTTGGAGGTGGGTATTGTAAAGGAACGGATTTTGCCAGATTTTTTACCTTTGTCCATGGCTGAAGTCTTTTCCTCAGAATTGGCAGAAGTCGAGCTCTTTTGTCTTGATATTTCTCGTTTGCCCTGGAGCGCCATACTCGGTTTATATCTTTCAGTCTGGCCTTCAGTACTATATCTGTTACCGAGGCAAACTGGAGGGCACCCAGGATTCTCTCTTGATTTCTCCTGGACGTCAATTTGTCCTTGAGAAAAAGTCTTGTGTTCTTTGCTATTTCTTTCCTCTTGGCTGTTGGGAGACGTAGCGTGTGGGAACGCAGATCCCATTGTAATCCCAGCCATTGAAACTTGAAATTTGGGACTAGGCGAGATTTCTCGAAGTTGATCTGGAACCCCAACTGTTGTAAGAATTTTATCACTGTTTGTTGCCGTGAGGCAGTTCTCGACGCTGTTTGACCAAATGAGCCAGTCGTCTAAGTAAGCTACTATTTGAATTTCTTGGGTTCGTAATTCTTGGATGAAACGGACGAAAATGCCTTGCTATCGGAACGAGATAGTAAGCATCTGTAAGATCTATAGAGGTGGTGACGGCCCCACGGGGAAGTAAGGTCTGCACCTGAGAGACGGTTAGCATGTGAAACTTGTCGCATCGAATATAAGAATTCAGATGAAACAGGTCCAAGATTACTCTTCGCTTGTCTGAGTCTTTCTTTGGCACGCTGAACAAGCGACCTTGAAATTCCAAGTGTTTTACCTCTTTGATTGCATTCTTTTGTAATAGATCGCTTGCATATAAGACTAGCTCCTCCGTTGGAAGTTGATGGAAACTGGTTGGTGGAGGGGGCCCTTCTATCCAACTCCACCCCAGACCTTTGGAAATTACTGTATGCTGAAAGCCCAATTGCTGAACGTCCAACGGTTTCAAAAGATGTAGTCTTCCCCCTACCCGAGAATTCTCAATGATTCGCTGCGGATTTACCTCCTCGGCCTCCGCGGAATCCTCGGCCTCAAGAAAGGGTCCTTCCACTACCTCTGTTGCGAAAAGTTCCTCTCGCACCAGAGCCTCTGGCGCGTTGATAACCCTGGAACGCACCCTGAGTTTCATAGTTGGGGTTAAAGGCAGGGGAAGTAGCATAAGAGGTAGTTGCTACCTGGGACTGAGGAACCAACACATATTGCTGTTGGGGTTGTCCTTTAGAAGTGGAGGGTTGAATCCCTTGCGTTACCGGGATGGTCTGAACTAGTTGTTGTGACTGCTGATTTTGGAAGGATTGGAAAGGTCTCAGCCTCTTCCTACCTCAAGATTGGTTGCTGGCCGGTTCGAACTTGCGTTTGGGGACTAGGCCCCACCGAACCTTGAAGCTCTGATTGACTCTGGCAGCCTCGCTGAGGACATTATTGACTAGATCCTCTGGGAATAAGTCAGGGCCCCAGATTGGGGCTTTAATGAGCTTGTTAGGCTCATGTCTGATAGTGGCCTCAGACAAGACGTGTTTACGGCAACGACGTCTGGCCGCAAGGAAGTCGTAGGCATCAAACAGCAAGGTTTGAAGCAATGACTTTGTCAAAACCTTAAAGAGGGGTTCCTCTTCGTACATTAAAGAGGGCATTTCAGCCATTGTAGCCGAGTTGATCGATCTACTCGATCGCGTAAGGGCTTCAAACTCGAGACGTATCAAGGACTCTGGAAGCCTAGGTAGTCGCTCACTGAACTGTGTCAGCACTTAGCTTACCCGCTGTGAAGGTCGCTGGGGCGTTGGTCCAGCACTCGTGATCTCCCGGGAACAGGAGGGAAGTTAGATCCATTTCCCGCAGTTGTGGTAACGGTTTGTCCTCGTTAATAGCCTGATGAGCGATGTCCATCATCTTTGTGACACACGGAGTGGGGGTTTGCTCGTCTACCACAAACATCGAGTAGGAGCTTTTATGGGATGTTAGCATAGTGTTAACACACTCCCACTCGTTCAGGGTTCGGACCCAGGTGGACTGAGCCTGTTCCTTCGGGTAGATCACGGTTTCTTTGGGAACTTTATCCAACCGTAAAAGTGCCTCCTCGCTTAGGCGTGCAAAACCAGGGAAGGGGAACTGGAGACCCGGCGGGTAGAATTCAAAATCTTCAATAGGCCGGGTGCCACATCCTTCGATGGTTAACATACCATCCTTGAAGGGGGGGAGTGCAAAGCCATTCTCCACGGGTTGCTTTTGACAAACTCCGGGAGCTTAGAGGCATTCGGGATAACATACTGTTGTTGCTGAGGCAGTCCCGAACGCATGAGGCTCTCAACGAG
This sequence comes from Palaemon carinicauda, assembly GCF_036898095.1. Taxonomy (NCBI): domain Eukaryota; kingdom Metazoa; phylum Arthropoda; class Malacostraca; order Decapoda; family Palaemonidae; genus Palaemon; species Palaemon carinicauda. The sequence continues at coordinate 14,522,302 of NC_090769.1, forward strand.
ACTCTCCTGGTTTTGCACCCTCTCAGTGAGGGACGTCACCAGGGAACCAATTTGATCCAATAACTGGCTCGAGAAGGCTGCTGGGTCGAAGGGAGCCTCCGGGGTCTTAGTTTTCGAGCCGGTCTTCACTCTCGACCCAAGAGAGGAAGACGCCGATCTTAGCGATGATGGGGTCCGCCACATCCTTGGGGACCGCAGCCGAGGTGTTGGCGTTAGGGTAAATGAGGGAACACATTTCTTTCGACAGGACGTAGGGTTTCTTAGCCTTGACATTTCGGGCGAACCCGCCGACCCAGAACCTTCCAGGTACTCGGCCTCGAGGGATAGCAAGCAAGCCAAAACCTAAAGTAAAGTTCAAATAGCTATGATACGTGAGCAATAATATCAGTATAGCAAAGGGTTAATCGGTAAAAAACTCCAGTGCAATAGGTTCAAAACGAATAACAATTAGTATAGAAGACTAATTGCAAGGTGTTAAGAACGAGCCGAGGAGGTAGCAAAGCCAACATGGCCGCCGTGTAGCGGGGCCTTCGAAACTGAGAAAACACGAAAACTCAAATAATAATAAAGATAAGGGCAATGCTACCTCCAGAAGCTCAAAAATCATAAATCTAGTACTTAACTTGGATGAGGAATCTTGGGTATCAGACATCTTACACTAGAACAGGAGCAAACCACCGAAAACACAGAGCCAAAAAAGCACAACAAACGGTCGTAGTGCTGCTATGAAAAGAAGTGCCGTAGTTGGCGTGGGTGGAGATGGTGGTAGTAGCTTTCAGTGGTGGGTGTTGAACGGCACCTCGTTGTTACAGGGATGTTGAAGAGGAGATATCTAAATGGCACGAGACCTCTGGTTGTGATTTAACACGCCCCAGTATCATACCGACACCTATTTAGGTTAGCGAGCTGGGTTCAACACTGGCATTCCTATGCAACTTTTTTCTCTGGTAATACATAGCAGTTATATACCTTTGAAATGATGCAAAAGGAGCATTTCACGGAGCGGCACAGGTGGAGCCCAGAAAGGTCAATGTTTGGCGAACCCCACATAACTACTGTATTGCCGTACTTTATTTGCTATCCGAAGACTTAAAGACCACTCCAATCCAACTATCGGAGTTTCCAGCTCAGATAGTCTGTCAGGATGATGTTCTTGCTCAGTATAAACTGGCTCAGTATAAACTGGGCTGACAGAGAGATCATACTGTCTTCTGTCCTATGCATAATTTCCAGTTAGTTGGCAAAGTTACTGTGAAACAATATCTTCTAGTTTGTTTTAGTAAGCCACTACATTTGTGTTGTCGCTCATCAGCACTATCGAGCAACCTTCTGGAAGATGATGGAATTTGGGAAGAGCAAGGAATGTTTCTTTCCCCTTCAGGAGGTTTATATGGAAAGGGCACTCTGATTTGGACCAATGTCCGGAAGCAATGTACTACAGTAGGTCAGCCCCCACCCTCCTTTTGATGTATTGGTGAAGAGCATCAAATTCAGGGTTGGAGAAAGGTCTAACCCCTGAGAAGGTTGGAGTCGAGACTCCACCAAATCAGGTCTGTCTTCTGCTCCATTTCCACCAAAATGAACATTCCGGGAGGGTCTCTGCCTTGAGACCTGTTCGTGAGCACATGCAAAGAAGACTGTTTGGCATCATGCACTCTAACAAGGCCAGATTACCTATCAGTTATTAGCACAGATGCGCTGGTAGTCTCTCACTGCATGATAGTTTGCTCCACTTTTTTTATCCTTGCAATTTTGTCGAACGAATTAAAGACTCACTTGAATGGTATCTATACTTACCCCAGGTATACTATTTCCTGGTTTGGCTGCAAGTTCAAATTATCCCTAAATCAAGGTAAAACCAGAGAAATCTGTCTCAATGAAGGAGAGGGGTCTCCATCAAGTTTACCAGTATCGGAAAATTGTCTAGATAGCACAGGAGAAGAATGCCGTTGGCGTGGGCCCAGGGTAAGACTAAGGTGAACACTCATGAACACCTAAGGAGCTGTTGACAGGCTGAAGCACAGCATCCTGAACTGGTATACCTTGTGAAACACAAACCGAAGATACTTCTTTGAGGATGGATGGACCAGGGTCTGGACGTAGTCATCCTTTAGGTACAAAGAGATCATAAAGTCTTGTTGAATGGAGTCTCTGTTGCACAATCTCATTCAGTGCGCAGAGGTCAACGACTGGTCTCCACCCTCCAGATACCTTTTCTACAAGAAAGTCTACTTTAAAAGCTTGGGGGCACGCCGAGGACCTCTTTGAGAGCGTCCTTCTCTAACATGGTCTGTACTTCTACCCAAAAGACTTTATCCTTTACCGATTCCATTGCAAAGGCCAATGACCTCAATGGGAGACAAATCAAGAGGAGGAGGAGAGCTGGTGAATGGGACAACGTGATCCAATCGGAGGAAACTTACAGTCCAGGATTCGGCCCTGTAGCAATGCCCTCTGCCATCTGAGCCTCAGACATCACACCACTGGTGATAGTGAAGGGAAGGAAGCTCTTTTACCGTGAATGGCTGTCCTTTGGGGATCACCTTCCTTAGAATGATATTGCCTTTGGCTGAATCTAATGTTCTTATGGCCTTAAGCCCAGTAGGTGCTGACATGGGCGGCAGAGATATTACTGCCCTGTAGAAGAGGGAGTCTTGCTTACCTTTTTCCACTTCTCGGCCATTCCCTATGTCCTCGAAAGGAAACAAGGACCCTGGTCATACAGAGTAGTTTTGGAGAAAACTATCTCCTTCCTTGACATCTGCCTCTGGAATTTGGAGAGGACAGCTTCAAGTCTCATTGTAATTTCGTTAAATACAGCACTATATATACAATGCAGTTGCTTTAATATCCCATCCATTTTCTTTTATACCAAAGTAAATTTCAGTTTTCATCTGATCATAGAGAAATCATATCAAATTTGAAAAATTTAATACAGTCTTCAAAGACATTTTCTCTATGAAATGGTTCCCAGTAAGAAAGGGGTCCAGAAACTTGCAACTAAAATAAATCAACTGGTTGTCCTTTTAGTAAGGATTCATATGGAAAACACAATAACTAGTGTAATGATAGCTCTTGATACGAATGTTTCTGTATATGAAAAATTCCTGATACGAAATGATATGCGAAGATTTTTTTCACCTCATATTAAGGAAAAAATTTTATGATACGAAGAGATATGGTACAAGATTTGCCCAGCCGCCGAGAATAATCTTAAAATTTGCACACCCCCTAACTGTAAACTCTCCACAACCGTCCTGCTTTCCCATTGGTTATTTCCCTACTCTGATGCTTCTTGTTGTTGGACTTTGCTCCACCCTCGAAGGATTGGGAGGGGATGCGCAGTCCTCGGCGGCGCCTGAAGGAACAGAGGAAGAGGCAGGAACAGATTCTGCTGGCAGGGCAGCAGACGAAACCTTAGAGACGACCATTTCGACCAGGGCTAAAGGGTTCACATCTGACTCTGACAAAAGTTGCAATCCTACACCTTACTGAAGCAACTGCAACAACACCTTCTTGGGAGGTGGACTGGGCAAACCCAGGGACAGCCACAACTGAAAAAGGGGAGAAAGAGACAAGGTCTCCCTTGGGAGGAGAGACCTTGCTAGGGGAGGCAACCCTGTCTCTCGAGGACCAAATTTGACCAGGAGTTAAGGGACCTGCGATACTACTCCACAGAATCCTAGGGTAAACTGCTCGAGTAGAAACTTCAGAGGGAGGTCAAGGGGCGGAAGAAGCAGCTTTGTGTTTCTTCTGCTTCAAAGAAACCTTCGAAGGAGTATAGTTCCTTTTTGACTTCTTCTTACATCTTCTCCCAAACTTTTTCCACTGAGAGACAGACCACTCCCGACACTCAACACACTTACTATCCATATTGTAGTGGTTTGCGGACTGTGGCCAGGTGTAGCACGCAGACTGCCTAGTGTCCGAATGCCGACGACACTCCAACGTTCACTACATAAAAAGATAAAACGGTGGAATACCCAGAAATTTGGGCAAAAGGTAGACAGTCAAGAGAACTGGGCACTGGACAACCCCCCTCTATTTTTATACTGGGCAAGGGAACCCAGCTAGAACCTCAAATTTCCTTATTATCTTTTCTTGGGTCCGCCGTCTCTTTTCGCAATGCTATGCACGGAGTCCTAAATAAGAGTAGTATACATTACAAGAGAAAAATGACATTAAAAGCATATAAAACAATCTCTAAATTGATGACAGCTACACTATTGGTAGATGTAGTAAATACATCTACCGATAGTGTAGCTGTCATCAATGATGTAACTTTGATACTGTTAGTCTACAATTTTATCAATCAATTTATCTACATTGTAATCTTGCTATAAATATTGTAAAAAGAAAAAGAAAATTTATAAAGTTATAAATACAAAATTATTAATACAATACAAATATATAATGAACATTATCATCTACTTCTTAGAAGTAATTACTATTAGTCAAGAAGTATAATTAAAAATTCAATGTAATGTCATTTTCACTTGCCAAAGACCAGAAACAATGACAGCCTACACTCCCAGCATTTTCTCTTATGGTCAACCAGTTTCAAATTCTGCATTTTTTTTGTGTCACCTTCACTTTCAAAAAAAAAAAAAAAAAAAAAAGCTATTTCAGTATTAGGAATGTATAGTCACTAATGGCAGATAATTAATCTATCTCACTACTAGATGCAAAAATTTCTTAGCAATTTTAGACTTGTGTTTGTCAGAAAGAGCAAGCTCCTCAGATATTTTCTATGTGGCCCTGACAGAGGAGTTAGTTTGTTATGCAACGAGCAGTAAAAGAGTAAAGAAGTTTACATCTATCTACAAATCAAATTCTGACTTCTGTAGTTCCAATTTAGTCTATCAGTGAAACTGACTTTACTACCGTTTTGGGTGTGACATGGTACATCTTGCAAACTATGGGAGTACAGTAGTTTGATATTTTAACATTACATGCTTCATTGTATAACAATAGTCAATGACATACATTTTAAACACAAAAAACTATGGGAAGTATGTGCATCTATATAACTATGGGGAAAAAGCGCATTTAAGGATCTAACTGTACTTAAATCAGCAGGTGTTAACATAACATTACCCTTCCTTGAAATTTCTTTAACATATTAGCTATACTTTATCTTTTTCAAGTCATAACATGCACAGTATATCTAGATATATACAAGCAAAAAATCAAATACAGTATCAAAAACACAATTTCTACAGTACAGTAATATAAAATGAATACAGTATATTCAATATAGCATACATTATGGCTAATAAATCAAACAGCTATACATACTTCAGGCTATACTTCTAAAACTAGAATGTCGCACAATGTTTCTTAAGTGCAAAATGGAACTGTAATAATTCCATCCAGAACACTATACAGTATCAAAACTAATTCAGTATAAAAAATTTGCAGACTTACAGATCAATCTCAATTACAGAATACAAAATGAACAACAAGCTACCTACAGCAACCAAAGCTGTCCTCTCCCCCCTCTTTTCTTAGACATCTCACCATTACTCAAGTACAGTACTTAACTGGTAATTAACCTGAGCCTTAAATAAAAACCTTTCAGGATATGGGGCCATTCAATTAAAATAGAAATTATTACACCCTGTATTCACAGAGGAATAGCTTATCTTCTATATTCCCATTTCTAAACATATAAAGAATAATTTTGGCTGCAACTAACCATAAAAAATGGTCCAAATACTGCAACAGAAAGTAGTAGTGGAACAGAAATGGTGTCGGGGTAATAAGGTCTCCTTATAGATGGATCATCACAAGAAACGGTAGCGTAGTCAGGTGGTATGTAGCAAACTGTCGTGATTAGGGCTGCTCCAACTGGAAAAGAAATTATACATCACCATAGTGAACTATATATTTTATATTTTCCTGTGGCTATGATCATACAATAATGGGAAAACTTATAAATATTGTAGCTTCTTAGTGTACAAACACTTGTTTTAAAGGTATCAATTAACAGGAATGTAGAGAAACAGAGTAATGATTTAATTAGAGGTGGCTTGCTGCAAAATGGGAAACCATTAATGCTTCCAATAACTAATAATAGGCTCATTTATAGATATATTGTTATCAAAGATGCAAAACTATGTTGTACATTTTGCTGGGACCATCTAGAAACATTAAATATATTTTGAATACTGTACTGTACTCAAGAATTTCATTAAATGTATCCGTGCAAGGAGTACCAGTTGCAGTGTGCCTTTCCTATTATGCTGAAGATTGTACTAAGAGTTCTCTATAGCATCTCTTCAGCGTACACCTACACTGCTCTCCATTATTACTTTCCATCTAACTCCTTTGGTCTCTTACCAACTCGTTATCCAACTTCAATTTTACTTTAATAAAGTCTTTGTTTGTCATTCGAGACTATTTTGTGTTTGCCCTACGAGAGCCAAACAATTTTTTATATCAAACTACTTCCAATTTACACTGATACCTCGAAAATCAAACACCTACAACTCTTACAATCCATTGATTGAATAAAAATTTTTAACAATTTTTCCCAAGAAATTAAGAAAAAAAAATAAGAGATTGAACAACTTGAAAGATCTGGTATAGGTCGAGACATTCCTCCTCCTCCACATAGTAATTACTAACAATTCCAGAAGACATTCCTTAAAATCACCAAAAACCTAAATAACGCCAGCAATCTTGGGACAGGGCCAACACACGACTTGGTAATAGGAGAATGTCAAAGACAGAGATAAAAGATGGAACAGCATACCCAACCCATGGTCATTGCCTTTAACAACTTTAATTAATCATTTCTATCCAGTAGTAAAGGCCCAAGCCTTTTGGTAGGAAAGAAATGAGAAATTTTGTTTAGTTTCTGGGGTAAATGTCAAGATAAACCAAGTTTCAATAAAAAATCAATGTGAGCATCAAAGAAGGTTCATAGAAATAAAAAACTAAATCCTCATCTAAAATCCCAGACGAAGTAAAGCATACGATGTTACGCAAAAAGAATGCTTAATGCACCGTAAAAGGCTGATGGGGAGGGGTAGAGAAGAAGTGACAATGCTACAAAGCTGTCTATTATTCACATGGTAACAATTGCCATTCTAGCAAGTGAAGTTATTTTAAACCACATACCTTATCAATTTGTTCACACAGGAACCTATAGCTATAGCAAGACTAAAAAAACTTTGTAATACTGTAGTGTACTTACTTCATGGACTATTCAACCTCTCATTAAGTAGCAACTGTTTCTTCAAAAGTGAAAAAAAATATTTACAACCAACTCGACTAACATGCTTGCTTATGCACTTTAAAACTTACAGGTACCTTTCCAAACACATACACAACACAAAAGGTTTTTATAAAAAAAAACACAGCCATATTTCATTCTTACTATAATTATTTAGTCTAATATTTTTAATCTCTTTCCACATAGTTTCCTAATATAACCTTGCCATTATCATCAATCTCTACTATGAAAGATACATTTAACACGACATTCTGGTCTTGTTAAGTACTCTTTTCACGAGACAAAACAGGGGGAAAGGCATAAACGATGTTGTCCCACGGTTGTTGGAATGCGTCTTGGGGTCCGGAGTGGGGAGCAGAACAGCAGGAGCCTGAAATTCCGGAATGTGGCATACAGGTCCATAGTCAGGAAACCCCCAAAAATCCGAACTTCGTTGGCTACCAGATGATTCAAAGACAATTCGGAGCCCCTATCCGAGTCACTCTGCTCAGATTGTCTGCAAGCACATTCCTTTTGCCAGGAATGAAGCAAGCTGATAGGGTCACCGAGTTGTCTTCTGCCCATCTCAGGATCTCTACTGCCAGATGGGATAGTGGCTGCGAAAAAGTACCACCTTGTTCGTTTATATAAGCCACTACTGTAGTGCTGTCGCTCATCACCACCACTGAATGGCCTGCCAGGAACTGAGTAAGGGTCAGGAAGGCAGCCTTCATCTCTCAGATTTATGTGCTGGTACTTTTCACACTCTGCCCATAGGCCTGAGGATCAAATCCGGGGAAAGACCAAGAGGTCGACACCCTTTAGCAGATTCTCATCTGTCACCCACCACTGAGATCCGTCCGTTCCTCTGGTCCCATCTTCTTCACCCAAGGGGTTAACTACTCCACTGTAATTTTTCAGTGGCTACTTTCCTCTTGGTAAGGGTAAAAGAGACTCTTTAGCTATGGTAAGCATTCTAGGAGAAGGACACTCCAAAATTAAACCATTGTTCTCTAGCCTTGGGGAGTGCCATAGCCTCTGTACCATGGTCTTTCACTATCTTGGGTTAAGAGTTCTCTTGCTTGAGGGTACACTCGGGCACGCTATTCTATCTAATTCATCTTCCTCTTGTTTTGTTAAAAGTTTTTATAGTTTATATAGGAACTATTCATTTTAATGTTGTTAACCCTCTTAAAATATTTTATTTTTCCTTGTTTCCTTTCCTCACTCGGAAAGTCAATTGAAGAAGCCTGAGGAGTTGTCGAGGACCTCCTGGAGAGTGCCCTTCTCCAACATAGTCTGGACTTCGGCCCAAAGGGGTAGCTCCTTTACGGATCCCTTCACATAGAAGCTCGATGGAACTGGAGCTTTGGTCAGTGGAGGAAGAGATTGTGTGAACTGAACGCGATACCCTGAACGAATCACAGAATGTTAGGGTTCGGCACCGAGCTGTATCACCTTTGCCAGCAGCGATACAGGCATCCCCCCCACTGGTGAACAAGTGGGAAGACTGCCCATCCTAGCGGTTCCGAACTCAGCTGCCTCCCTTAGGATTCTTCCCTCCACAGGAAGACTTGAGGCCTTTATTGTCCTTGGCAGGAAAGGGCTTCTTAGACACCTTGGGATGGATGGCTGTAGTCTTAATCGTTGGTGGTTTTTGCAGTTTCTTCTGCGGAAGAGGAGGTGGTCTATAAGGCAGGGGTGTCAAGGTCCTATGGAAGAGCGAGTCCTGACTGGACTTCCTCCTGAACAAGGAGGACCCCTCCATAGAGGAGTTCCAGAGTTTCGTTATCTCGATCTGTGGAACTTGGCAATGGAACTTCTCTGCTATTGAGTCTCTTTGCCTCAGAATGGCATTTCCCCACAAGTTTACAACTTGTTGGGCAAGGAACCAAGGTTCAAGTTCCCAACAGCAGAAGTTTCCATTGCCTTCCTGGAGCTTTCTTCTGACCAATCTTCAGTCCGTATCAGGTTTCCCACAGACCCCCAACCAGAGGTCCCGCCACGAAGTAGCCTGCAATGCATACTTCGCCACCTTTTCCTAGTTGAGGATCTCAAACCCAGAGAATGAAACCTGCAACCCAAAATGTCTCTCTATAGAGAACCCCTTTGTCAGTTCCACCAAGGAATGGTGCAGAGGGAGGGCCGGAAGTAGCATATTAAAGACCTCGTAGTACTTCCTCTGCTGCACACACAGCAGAGGGAGGAGTCTTGAGGATGAGCTTGCCGAGAGGGAGCTAGAGGAGCCGGTGATCAGAGCAATCGCCTTCCACAGACACTCTTCAGACCCTAAGACCAGGGCAAGGACAAATTAGTCTTTGGAGGCTTTTGAATGTCATAGACACAGTCTAAGACCATGTCTTTACCCTCCTATGGGGCCACTGTTGGGTCTGACAACCCATTGATGGCCCTCATGCAGGCCAAAACATGCAAGAAGGCATGCTCGGACTCCTTTTGCTCTGCCCTCAATAGCCTCGGACTAGCAGCCTTAAGGAAGAAGGTTGTCGAATTCAGAGCCTTCCACCCACAAGACAACATCTCAGGGTGGGCCGTGGTCATCGATATAGTGATATGATACTGGAAACCGCCACCTTGGCTACTACCCCCAACCCCCCCCCAAGGCTAACTAACAGACGAGTAGTTAACCCTTGCTAAAAATCTAATGGCTCGTCTTTCAGCTTCGCCGAAAGTAACTAACCAATAAATGGCGTTGTTTTGTATGTAGCGGCGGAACAATTATCTCTTGCAATTACCATCGCAGTTCTTTGTCTCAGAAATTTCTGGTTCCTACAGTTAGCATGTCCTTTCAAAAAATTTATTAGCTTAATAAGCTAACATTTTCCCTTATTTTCTTCCCTCAAGGAAATTTTAAATCAATGCTTGACACACAACCACAAGCTTCAATGTTGACATTTCTCACTCATTCATTTCTCTTTGGATAAATCTCTCACTTTGCTTCCACGCAATGCCTATGATTAGGCTAATAACTATCAAGTAACTAGAGAAAAAAAACAATATTATAATCAGACTGTCATTCACATGAAAACAGGGATAATTGATAAGATCCAGAAATCTGGTGAGCTAGGATTACCATGGTACCCTTTTTATTTGGGACAATTAAGCTTCAGAAACAAAGTCTTAATTCTTTTAATTATAAGGTTTCTTGGATAACTATCCACTAACTCGGGTAAAGAATTTTAAGGAAGTACATGGTATACATTATTTACAATCAAACTTTGACTTTATATAATGTCACTGTAGGCCTTAGACTTTGGGCATTACAGTTTGTCATTTCATAAATTATTTATTCTTCTTGATTTTTTGTAACAACACCATCTTTTAGTTATATTAAATGCCAGGTACCCTATGATGCTCTATTTAGCTATTCTGTGGTTCAGCCCGACATTGAAGTAAACAGCCTCGGCTAATGTCAACCATGCTAGACCTCATAATTTTAAGGAATGCACCAAAACGTTAATTAATCTCAAGTAATGTAGATTATCTCATGAAAAGGGATAAATGGGTGTATGTATGATGATAGCCATGCTCCATAACTCCCTTACTTTCAACCCTATGGCTAAGAATATGGCAGTCTAAAGGGGGTCATAGGGGGGCATTAGCCCCCATTTAGGTAAGTAGGTAAGGACATGGCATGTAGGTTAGGTTAGGTTAGGTTAGGTGGGGAAGTTTTGGTTAGATGGTGTTATATGCACATGTTCCTGTACATCGTTATACAAATGATCCAGGATAAATCCCTCATTTTATGGACATCATTGGTAACAGCACGATCTGGTTATACCTAGACCGATGATAGGGTCTTTACCATTCCTAGTTCCAACAGATTACTTGCAAAATAAGTTTGCATTAACTTGATTATAAGGATAGGTGCAAGGCGTTTAAACTTATACCCCGTATTAATGTAATTAAGCTTTTCCCGTAACCCTAAACAAGTCTTCATTAAAAACTCGAGTTAAATCTTATTCCACTATACCTGAATTCAGTTGGGATAAAACCTCCTTATTTTTGGTAACTATTGTAGTAATTTTAGATTCTTTCAGATTTATGGCCCAACTTAGATATTCCAGCCGGTCTCTCCTAGGATTTAGCAAAATGCAACATATCCAATATCTTATAAGTCCTAATGGTTTTGCAAAATACAACATATCCAATATCTTATAAATCCTAATTTTGGCCATGAAAATATATGTTCTGCATTATCTTCCTTGCAGTCACAATCATCATCGTACTTTGTCCTGAAAATTGTTTTTATTTGAGCATGTCTTAACTTTTCATAATTAGGATAGCTTTATCCATATACATCTCTTCATGTCAAATATTGTGTAAACATGATAGCAGAAGCGAAATCGAAATAAATATCGCTCTTTTACCGGGTGCTCGCTCTCAACAGTTATGAAAATGAGTCATTATTAATTCTATAATTAGCAGTAATACTATAGAGGGGGTACGAAAATACATTAATCATACAAGTTAGTATACATAATTTGATTCCTGCAATACTAATAATTTTTGCATTTATCTCCTTTGAATCAGAGGTGTTTATGAAATATACTAATTGGCAACGATAAGGCCCAATCAGCTGATCCAAATTTCCCAAAACAACAAATATAACAAAACAACTTACGAATGAAGCCTAGCTTTGCTTTGTACCGCTGTATATAACGTTGTATCCACTGTGTTCTTTTCTTTTGTTCATCCTCACTACTTTCACTCGTCATGGTGGTAGATAACACTTGTTAACAGTAAATATACCAGGTTTTGACAATCTGTAACGAAACACTACAATTTGAACGATGGTCTGTGGTTTGTCTTCCGAAGAGGCAGGTCGCTTCTAACCAAGAATAATCATCATTATAAAGAAGAATGGAAGTGGGAGAATAATGTCACAACACAAGAACAACGTTACGTATCACAACCTAATACTGGAGTACAGTGGTCACGTTAGAGCCGTGACAGTGAGTGAGTGAACACTAGTGTCTACTCTACTCTCTACTGATTCTGAGAAATTGAGCAAGTCTGCGGCAGCGGCAGGCGTTTGGCAGAGGGTTGCATTTGGCACTGGTTTCTGAACTACACAGAAATGCAATTTCGTATAATTCCTTGAAGCTTATCATCAATATTAGTTACTAGGGTGTTTAAACTATAGGCTAGCCAATATATCTCGGTTACCTAAATATTACTATTATTATCCTATCTACTTTAATTAGCATAAATATAATCATAAAAATAACACATCAACACTGTAGTTGCCAGTTTCACAATTTGTATACCGCCAAGAGGCTATCTCGTATTGCAAGTTGCAAAAGCTCTATCTAATTATTGACAAATTTGAAACAGATTTAGAATTTATTTCAGTAATAACATGAACATTAAGAATTATTTATATGTTTATTAATTTTGTATCTATATCTGACAAGAACGGCGCACGCAGCCGATTACGCAAGACAAGTACCAAAACAAAGCTAGCGACAAATTATGCAAGATCTATTTAGCATTCATTTAAAAATGGGATGGTAAAAGAACTAACAAAGTTTGAAGTTTTATCTTAACAGAGATAAAAGAAAATAGGCATATATGTATCCCGGAAGTATGGGAGGAGATATTAATAGTCTTTTTATAGCCTAGATACTTTATTTATGAAATGTCTATTTTAATGTTATTATTGTTCTTAAAATGTTATTTTAATTGTTCATTACTCCTCTTACAGTTTATTTATTTCATTATTTGATTTCTTCACTGGGCTATTCTTCTTCGTTGGAGCCCTTGGGCTTATAGCATCCTGCTTTTCCAACTAGGGTTATAGCTTAGCTAATAATAATAATAATAATAATAATAATAATAATAATAATAATAATAATTATAATAATAATAATAGCTCGCAATAGATAAAAGTGAAATAATATAGAATCATAAAACGGGGAATATTCATTACAAGTAGGTTACAACTATTAAAAATTTGAGAAAATAAGAATTTAAAAAATTAAAGGAAGATATGAGCAAGTTCCAGTGTGGAGGCACTGAAGAAAAGTCGACTGCAGATCATCTTATAACGCTATGCAGTAATCGAATTTAATGCATATTGTTTTGCGATACACACGAGCTCTTCGATAAGTCAGACCTCAAATATTGCATTAAAGTGATGGGGGAACTGTTGACGATCTACGTACGCGCTGGATGTTTCCAAAACCGCGTTTATCTACATGTAGAAGGGTTCATATGTTTCATTATGATTCTGATAACCGAATACCCTCAGTTCTGTTCTGTTTAGTCATGCAACCAGTCACTTAGTTGTAGCCACATAGTACTCTCTATAAATTGGCCGATATATTATTGATGAATGTATCTATATGGACAATAAACAATCTTATGATTAATATAGAATTGAGTTTTATTTCTATATCGCCTTCTGTTCTTGCTAATAACAGAAAATGATAGGATGGAAAGGGGCACTAGTAGTGAAAAAAAAAATAATGAAAAGAGCATAAGAGAGAGCATCGAGATTGAAGGAATTCTGTAGTAAGACAAGTACCTATATTTAGACCCAAGCTATGCAGTATAGTGACCGACAAAGTGAATGGCATCAGTAAAAAAATAAGTTGATAAGAAATACTGAAATTGTTCTAATAATATATTTCCCACAAGAAGGAGTAGAATGTGTTATAAGTAATTGTCATAGCTTGAAGATCCAAAAAACTTCACAATCAGTATTAATCTAACAAAAGATGGCGTATCAATAATTAACAAAAAGAAAACAAAAATAAGAGAGAAGCATGAGTGAAGAACTAGTCAGCAAGTATAGTTAAGGAATACAAGTATCTGGGGGAATGGTACACAAAAAAAGTATCACTAAGAAAAGGCAAAAGGATCGCATACATGACCCAATAAATACGAAAATATGGAGACGAGAAAAGTAGGAAAAATGGTATTGAAAGCGAGAAAGAAAATATATTAAACAGTGGTTGTTCCAACAATAATTGCCAATGTCGAGACCAAGAGCGAAATCAGAGATACAGATGTGGAAGATCTGAAAGATCTCCAATATAGAAGGATAAGAAATATGTGTAAACAACCATAAAGTACTCCATACTGGGGCGTCATAGCAGAAACAGGAATATGAGAGAATTGAAGATCAACTGCAAATCCCCTATGAAAAGTGCTGGAGTAGCAGCAGTGAAATTCTTATATATATATATATATATATATATATATATATATATATATATAGATAGATAGATAGATAGATAGATAGATAGATAGATAGATAGATAGATAGATAGATAGATAGATAGATAGATATAGATGAAAATAGGTGAAATAAGAAATTGGAGGGAAAGGACCCTGAAAAAAATTAGAGAATTGTGGAAAAGATAGGAGGAAACTATTAAAAGAAAAGAAGACGGGGATAATAAAAATGAGATTCATAAAGGGAATGGCTCACAGAAAATTCATATGGATAAGGCAATCCTTATAATATATGAAGGTTAAACATGTTTAAACTAAAAGCAAATTTCAGGGAGAAATACAAGGATGATGTGTGTGATCTGTGTTAGGAAGAAAAAGATAATAAAGAACATTTATTTTCTTACCCCAGATTGGGAACGTTATCAGAACGAGATATTATTAGAGTGGATGTGTTGCAAAATCATAGCACAGAGCTGGTGGAATACTCAAGGCGGGCCATGACACTGAAAGAAGAGTTGAAAAATACATAATAGTTTGCCAAAACCGATAACAAGGTATTATCCCAACTGATTTCAAGATAAAATTGGATAGGGTTAAATCTTAAGATATTCATTAAGAGTGATGATTAGGGTTACGGAAAATGCCCAGTTGCAATACTGAATGTAAGCTTAGAAGCTTTGAACCTATCTTTTAATTAATAGAGCACCCGCAAACTTATTTTGCGGAGTGAGCAGTTGGGAGCCAGGAAGTTCAGGAACCTGGTATTAGTATAGTCCAGGTCATAGATAATTGTCTTTCCTCGTTAAAATGAGTTTGTGGTAGCCTACTACCTAATCATTCAGCCAGTTCAACTGTCATAGGGCCCAAACGGAGACTAAACTAGTGGGCAATAAGGCAAATAATTTGTTGTGATAAGATTAAATCACCCTTATTAAAATAATTATCATCATTATTAGTTGCTATGCTACAACCTTAGTTGGAAAATCAGGATGTTATAAGCCCAGGGGCTCCAACAGGGAAAACAGCATGAAATCATATCAGACCATTCTCAATTATACTTTTAACAATTTTGTTTAATGGTCTGTAACTTTTACCCTACATTAATTTCTTACATGAAACAGTTTATTATTTCCTTAATATGCATGATCCATATTTTCTACTAGTCTCGTTAATACTATCGCTAAAGCCATGCAATTTCTCCTTTGCAATTTCTCGGTGATAAGGTGTGGGACAGAGGTAGATGAAGAAAGCTGACCAGAAACATCGACCCCACATAGAAGTGGGAAAAGATGTAGACAAAGAAGATCATATATTTTTTTTTTTTTCAACTTTGTGCAATTTAAACATTTTACTTCTTTGGAGGTACATTCTTTGGCGATATGATTTCCAGCAAATTTTCCAAGTATTATATCATCAGTCTTGAACTTCGTCTATTTTTTTTTTCTTTTAAGTCCATGACTACACTTAGATAAGTGAAAGTAGGTGATCAGCTGATCGCATGGTACCTTATCACGTGTGCGTAGATGCCTCGTCATAACAACTCTATCATTATCATTAATAGCCTTTCGAATTTCAGGATCTCAAATCAGTATGAATTGGGTAGTCCCACCCTTCACGCTTTTCTTTAATAACAGACCTATCTTTTCTAATACATTCTGAATTAGATTTAAACAACGATTCACATGAATAAAAGCATTAACTACATCGTTTTCGTCTATGAATAAATTGCATAACATTATTTTTGGTTTTGATTTTCCTATTATTTTTTTTTTCGTTTCGGTATCAGCAACCATTTTCTGTAACTTATTTACACCATCTCTAATACTGTCATAAACAAAATTTATAATATTTTCATTTAAAGTATTGTCTCTATAATTTTCTTTTAAGTCTATCATATTCAACCCAGTTTCCATCATTACAGCTTCCTTAGTGTCAAGTTCACTTGTGTAATTTCTACCATTACCATTTACAAGGACTAAATTAGTAATTACTTTCATTTTTCTTTTAATTAAAGGTTAAAGGTGACTGGTTTCAGTTCCGGTTCCATCAGAATAGATACTCACCAGAACGTCAGCCGGGAAAGCCCAACCCCCCACTGTGGTGCCCTACCACAGCAGTAGCCTCCCCAGTAAACAGCTTAAACTCACGGCCCCGGGCGGGGATCGATCTCTTGCCACGCGAATGCGAGGCAAACACGTTACCACTGTATTTCTTGAGTTCTTGCTTTTAATACCTTCTTAAAACTGTATTTTTAACAGATGAAAAAGTTATCAATGCCAACATTAATCATTTTCAAATTGAAATGGGCCCACTAGATGGTTAAACTGACACTTAAGATTTAAGAAAAAAAATGAGCGAGAAATAAAAGTTATCTTACAAGTTAAGAATCGAGGGCAGGGAACCAGATTGGTACATTGGAAATTTGTTAGGGTTTTTTGCGATTGTACTTAGAACCGTATCTTCTAAGATAAGGTTAATAAAAAAAGTTAACTGATAATATGAGTATGGTTAACGATAAACAAAAATAGGAAAAACCTATTAATCAGATAAGGTAATTTCAGTTGATTTAGTAGGTTTCAAGTCTTACCCCATTCAACGCTTGGATATGTTAAGAACCATCCCGTTCGTTATCATTTTTTTTTTCGCACTACCTCTCCGTAAGCTGAAGCTTATTTCTTACATCAGTTTACGATTCCCGTAACATTCGGCTTAATTACAACAGAGATTACTTTTCGCATTTAATTTCTTATGATCATGTAGACATATACGAGTATACCGAGGAAATATTTTATGAGTTCCAATTTGAGAACAACCACTTCAATAAATTTCTAAATTGTTCACCGAGACCCTTATTTTCTTCAATATCCTTGTCTGTGGAATTACGGCAAAGATCAAAATATTGCTCATATTTGTTACAATGAACTTTCTCCTTGATTGAAAAATGTACTCCTCGTGGCCTTCATTTGCATGGACACAGATATGGTGCTAGTATAGCTTGCATCCTTCCACACTTTTAAGAGAATAATATGCATCCTATTATTATATGCAAATAAAGAAGCTTGTATCCTACCAAATTCAAAGTCAAGAGAAAAGGAAACGAAAATACCGGGTACCGCAGTAGTTTGGTAAAAAAAAATATATTTTTTATTTATAGTTTCATTTATATATGATAAAATACAGAATAAATCATGTTGTTATGTCAATGTAAAACAACAAGAATCTCAAAAAGAAATTCTAAAAAAGATTATCACCACGCGGTACAGAAAATCTCCAGCAAAATTCGTCCACTGTACATGGCCTTTAAGTTATGCTATTGGACACCCCTTTAATTCTTTCCAAAATCTTGATCTTTGCATACAACCATGATCTTTCTATCGATTGGGCATAGTCTTCTGAAATATGATCAACACAATGTTTCTGGGAGTTTACAGCTTTGTGTATAATGATATTCTAGACGTGGCCATATGCTGGCCATATGTTTGAATAAATACATGAACCGCGCTTAACTTCTGGGCGTTTTCAAAACATGGCATCACGTCCTATTATCAATCCAAAAACCGTCAACCTGTTTACCTTGATTACGGTGGTTATCTATTGGAGTTTGGTCTAAAGGATCAAGTAAAGATAAGCACCCCTATCACCCCAAAAATAGAGCAAGTTAAGAGAAGTACTTCCAAATTTGATCAAGTAAAAGGCACTGCAATATTTAGCCAATTAAAAAAAAAAAAAAAAACTTATGGCTAAGTATAGAAAAGCCCCCTACTAAGATCAAGTATACAGTAGTATTGAAGTGTTGACTTATTTTATTCAATATTCTTCGCTAGATTATAAAGTGCTTTTGGGTCAGTAGCCTCAGTCGAATCTTCTGAGTCATGTTGCTCTCCAATTCAACAATTCTTATTTCATGTTCTATTGAAAAGTTTCTCTTATGAACCTAGTCTTCCCTCTAAGTTTGAACCCGAAAGTCCTCCTGTTTTTAATTAAAAATTTCGCTCATTTACACAAGCAGGACAAAGTCATAGTACTTTCTCTATCAGTGCATCACGTGTTAGTAGGCGATTAAGTTATGATTTAAGTCGTCCAAATTTAAGAGTCTGTAATTAGTGGGTAGAATGCAAGTTACACTAGCTTATAAACTTGGTAGGAACAGAAAATTTAGGTGGGATGCAAGCTACATTAGCACCCATTTAATGACCATGTGATCTATACTCTAAGTGTCACAACTGATACAACTCCATTATCAACTCGCCGTTCCCAAAAGACGATTACGAATTATACAGTGGGTTAAGTCATACCGGTGAAGTATGTTAATTTCTTTTCCGAAATATAATATATATACATATATATATATATATGTATATATATATATATATATATATATATATATATATATATATAAAGTATATATATATACATATATATATATATATATATATATATATATATATATATATATATATAAAGTATATATATATACATATATATACATATATATATATATATATATAAAGTATATATATATACATTATATATATATATATATAAAGTATATATATATACATTATATATATATATATAAAGTATATATATATACATATATATATATATAAAGTATATATATATACATATATATATATATATAGTATATATATACATATATATATATATATAAAGTATATATATATACATATATATATATATAAAGTATATATATATACATATATATATATATAAAGTATATATATATACATATATATATATATATAAAGTATATATATATACATATATATATATATAAAGTATATATATATACATATATATATATATAAAGTATATATATATACATTATATATATATATATATATATATATATATATATATATATATATATATACATATATAATGCTATGGATATTAGTTATGTTCTTTATCTAATCATATATGTCAACGGTATCTGAAAGTTATAAAAAAACCTATCTGTTTTTACGCAATAAGAAAATTAATTGAAATAATGAACTACACGACTTTACTGTTATATAAGCTTGTAATCTCTGGAGCCCAATTCCCCCAATATATTGGCTCCCCAAGTTTGGATGACAAAACATTAAATCTTTAGCCACCCGACGATTACAGACCAAATGGTTGTTATCTTAAGTCTTCATTATTCACAAGTGCAAGGGTTGAATTTAAGAAATGATCAATGATGTTTGTCAGTTTTCCCCGGGATATCCTTTCAGATAAAAGCTAGAACGGCCACTGCTTATGTTAGCCGAAGCAAGAGCCAGCGTCAGTTTACTTTTAGATTATGGGGTCCTCTCTTATATACACAAGCACATAATGAATTACGGCCTCTGTATAAAAATAAAAATAATAATAATAATAATAATAATAATAATAATAATAATAATATTATTATTATTATTAGCAAAGCTACAACCCTAGTTGGAAAAGCAGGATGCTACAAGCCCAGAGGCTCCAACAGGGAAAATAGCCGAGTGAGGAAAAGAAAAAAACGAAAATAGAATATCTTAAAGAGTAACAACATTAAAATAAATATCTCCTATATAAACTATAAAATCTTTAACAAAACAAGCGGAAGAAAAATAAGATAGAACAGTGTGCTCGAGTGTACCCTCAAGCAAGAGAACTCTAACACAAGACAGTGGAAGACCATGGTACAGAGGCTATGGCACTACCCAAGACTAGAGAACAATGGTTTGATTTTGGAGGGTCCTTCTCCTAGAAGAGCTGCTTACTATAGCTAAAGAGTCTCTTATACCCTTAACAAGAGCATAGTGGCCACTGAACAATTAGTGCATTAACCCCTTGGGTGAGGAAGAATTGTTTGGTAATCTGTGTTGTCAGGTGTATGAGGACAGAGGAGAATATGTAAAGAATAGGCCAGACTATTCAGTGTGGATGAGTGTAGGCAAAGGGAAAATGAACTGTAACTAGAGAGAAGGATCAAATGTAGTACCATCTGGCCAGGCAAAAGACCCCATAACTCTCTAGCGGTAGTATCTCAATGGGTGGCTGGTGCCCTGGCCAACCTACTACCTTACAGTGCTGATTTTGAGTTATCAAAAGAAGAAAAAATGCAATTAATTAAATCTATCATAATCAAGAATAATCACTATAATGGATATAGTACAGATATTTCAGAAGAGCGATGTAAGAACGACGGTCATTTGAAAATACACATGGAAGAACTTTTTTTTTATGGATAATACTTAGTAAATTGAATAACGCAATCTAACAATAACAAAACGATGATAGACATTGAATGTGACCCAATCCACCTAAAAGCAATAAAAGGAGGTTGTTCTATAACACTAGGCCATTTTCACCTCCCGATGCCTTGAGCAAGCACACAGCGATGAGATCTTCAAATGTCACTGTCAATACTTATTATCGCTGCTTCTCATTTGCACCAAAAGACGAACAAAATATAAAATTCAACAGGTTTACTGTCTGCACACGTAAACCTCTGAACAACACACTCTCCAAACGTCGACTACTTTGATGGTTGTTTTCGGTGAAAAACTTAGCTTTCTATAGATGTTACAGACCATCCTGGGTGCTCTTGTTGAATACCATAATAAGCAAATTAGCTTAAAAGTTGGGAATACTACTCTTATTTCATTTAAGAACGATCTCATATCATTTTAAGGTTTTATACACATCATTCGGTGGGGTGAAGCCATATATGAAAACTACAAAATAATTAAGTAGATAGAATAAAAGTTATACAGTATTCACATACACAGATAGAATAAATCTACAGAATTTATGTCACTAAAAACATTCAGCACCTCAATAATTATAGTGTCCTTGTTGTTGTTGTTGTTGTTGTTGTTATTACGTGATAAGCTACAACCCTAATTGGAAAAGCAGGATGCTATAAGCCCAATTATATACAAAATAATTCTTAGTCACAATTTTGATTGTAAATATTAATCCACCATATGAAAATAATACTGTCAAAGCACATCAGGCGGTGTACTGTATTATTAAGGTGTGTTTGTAGCTTCCTTTTGGGCCCTATACTAATTTCTGCTTCTTTCTACCCTTCTGCTTCCCCTCCGTTCTTAATTCCTTTCAGTCTGGCCGATCAACTTCTTTTAACTTTTACTTCATAGTTTTCTCCAATTGTACATCGGCGCTGAATGGCCTTCAGGCTCCAACGCAGGGCCATACATGCCTATTTCCATAAACCAAAATAAACTCTCAAAATACCGGTAGTATGACAATTCTAGATGAAAATTATATTTCTAATGTTGTTTTAATCATATGAAAACTAAGCACAGTGGTTTTATATATACATACCTCATCATATTGTGAGCTCTCGATGTTAAGTCTCCAAACTAACTAGTATACGCTTTGCTGAAGGAGAAAAACCAACTGGGTTGGCATCGACACATTTTTAACGATTCGTGTCTCTTAGAATTTTTACCAAGATGGTCTACAATCTGTAATTGGCACTTCGAGTTAATCTCTTATAATCACAACTTGGCTTTCCTTGACTATATAAAATTTAGCCAAAATTCTTTCATATTTAAAGGGGAATTATAATTATGCAAAGCTGCAGGTGAAAGTCCTAGAAATTTAACACTTGTTACACTGCTTTTAATTTTAGAAATTATGTTTCAGGAAGGCAGACGAGGGAACAAATATACCCATCAAGACAATGTATATTACTTAAAAAACTAATTCTGACGTAACTGGCAAATTAGTAACCCATACAAAATGTAAGTGAATTCCATATACAGGGATATTGGATTATATATTTCTTGACTTACAATTAACACATTTTTTTCATTGAAGCTAAATCTGAAGTGATCCCATTCCCGCACAGATGACTTTGCTGATTAGTACATGATTAGAGATTAAGAATTCTAGATATACTAGTTCTACGGTAACTTTATTTTTAGTATCTTCATGTGAAGTACTCAGCCTTTCGCCCATTTCCGGTCAGTAATGTCTAGTCTCAGAAGAGAAGTCTTCAATTGTTTTTTCTAATTGTATTTTTTCTTCTAATAAATACTTATTCTCGCTTTCTTAACACTAAACAGTTATGTAATAATATGCAGCAGACGCTGCTGTTGTGAGGTGGCATTTCTCTGGACAATAAGCTTTTGACAGCACTGAGAATACCTTTCAGTGGTAACGTATGAAGTGACATGTGCTAGTGGTAGGCTACATCACTTATAAAAGAAAATCTGTCTGCTATTTCTTTATATATATATATATATATATATATATATATATATATATATATATATATATATATATATATATATATATACTAATAAATCTTATAAACTTTCTTACATGTTTTTTATGTAGAAACTAAAAAAAATTTCAAATTATGCAAAGCCCTTTGTCAAAAAGCACGTAATTATATTTAGAATTGAGTATTCAAAAACATTTCTATCTAATGTCGCGTAGAAAAATAATAAAATTGCTAGATATTCCTACCTTTGTGCTTGAAAAACCAAGAGAAACGCTGAAATCTAAGCTACTATGGGTTTCACAGACAGTGCAAGTGCGATTTTTTGCAATTATTCTGTAACGAACACTCGTATCAGTACGAGATTTTACTATAGTGTATTACACCCAGTAAGGAAATTTATAGGAGTATCATGAATCATTTATTGTAAATAATAAAGACTTTTGTACCTATACCAAGAGGCAAAACTCATTAGCCAAGCAAGAAAACGAACACCAGGTTGGAAGAGCTCCGCCTGCCTACAACCCCCTTCACCTCCAACCCCCATTTTCTTCCTCCCCTCTCCTTTCTTCCCTCACCTGCCCTACGTCTTTCCTTCTCTCTTTCTCTCTCTCTGAATGTTGCTTTGATTTAAACATATTTTTTTACGATTTTTTTTTCTATCAATCTAATAATTATTTACATAACCAATACCATAGAGAGAGAGAGAGAGAGAGAGAGAGAGAGAGAGAGAGAGAGAGAGAGAGAGAGAGAGAGAGATGACCAAACCAGTGAATAAAGCAGTCAGTCATCTGATAGGTAACAACCGATTGAATTGTTCCATATCTACAACAATAAATATTATAATTAGATAAGATAGATAGATAGATAGAGTGCTTGATATAAAAAAAAAATCATACAAAATAAGTTGCAACTTAAGCTACCTTCTCAGAAAGAGAGCATGAAGGGAAGGGAAAGAACGGAGAGGGATGGATGGCGTGGAGGTGGAGAGAGATAGCTTGAAGCAGGGGGAGACCAGGTGAGGAATGAAAGGAGAGGGAGGGAGGGGGTGGAGGTAGAGGTTCTGTATATTATTGTTCGGTTTTGTGACTGGATGATTGAGATTTTGCCCTTTGGCATAGGGGCAAGTGTCTTTATAATTAATAATTAACGATTCATTATACCCCTATAAATTTCCTCACTGGATGTAATACCCTATAGCAACATCTCGTATTGATACGACTGTTCGTTACAGAATAATTGCAAAAAATCGCACTTGCACTGTCTGTGAAACCCATAGTAGGTATGGCATAGCTAAGCTGAGCAACGCATTGCCAAAGCAGTGCTATGTCATTTCATCGAAATTCGGGCGTTTTTCTGCAACTACGCATAAGTGCTAGGATAGCCCTCATGGCGGTCCATTCCAGTCCTCTGATTGGCCATAAGTTCCTCAGCTGTGATTGGTTGTTGTCTTTGTTTACTATAGCTTCACACACACACACACACACACACACATACATCTAACATCGTAACCAAAACAGTCAATTATTCCTTCTGATAATATACATTTTACTTGAAATTTAACAACATACGAATTACAGCCCTGTACTTTAGTTAATTCACCATATAAGCTCAATTAAATAATAATTTGAATATGGAATATTAGCCAGGTGTTTCTCAATACTTACCTCAAACCCAGCAACCAGAATTTATCAGTCATTTAGACAAGCTGTAAAGTTCATCCTACTCCTAATGGCTCAACAAAGACGTATTTTTCCTAATGAAAATAATAATTTGGTTATTAATGCATCCTTCTGATAAAAAATGTTACTAAAACATCTTATAAGGGAACTCCCTTTACATATTTGGAAGAAGATATATCTCTTAATTCCCTTGAAAACAAAAATCTTCAACCCCGTCGTCCCCCATAGCTAGAGAGTTTAAAACTAATTTTATGAAATTTGGGTAGGTTTTTCAAACAGCAACTCATAAGGCCCTGGAACTCTCTCTTGGCGGGATATTCCCCTCCTCTGATTGGCTGTATCTTCTCAGCTGTGAGTGGTTGTTGCCTTTGTTTACAAATTGACGCACACACATCTAACATCGTAGCAAGAACTCAATTAATTATTCCTTCGAAAATGACGTATTCGTTTAGCTTATGAATACAAACAAGATCCATTATCTATCTTTTTACAAGTTTATTAATATTTGGAGTTTGTTTTCATAAGAATTGTGATTTCTAAATCTTAATTCATCTACAGTAAGTATAGATATTTTACCTCTACCCACTCGAATTCATTCATAAAATACGAGATTGCATGAAGTCACTTACAACCACCAATCATAGAAGAGGACGAATCAGCCAATGGGACGCGAGGTATTTCCCGTTAAGGAAACGCACGAGGTGAGAAGGTTCCTCTGCCTTATGGGCTGCTGTTGGCAAACGAGTCAAATTTACACGAGATATTTTGTTCAAACGCTCTAGTTACGGGGAATTTTTTTCCAGTCAATTTTTTTATACATACAAATATAATGAAATTTAAGATGCATTATATTACTAAATGATTGTTTTGAGTTTGTTGCCATAATTTGTCTGAAATATATACTGTATACTGCTGGTATTTACCCCTACCCTCTATGACGACATATTTTCCTAATAAACATGATTTTGTAATCACTTGTTCAATTACATTATACTTGAAATCTAATAAAATACGAATTAAATTTAGGTAGTTACTTCACTATTAAACATCGCTACAATAATAGCTCACTCGAACCAGGAAATAAAAGAAAGGACAAGCTGTAAAATTCATCCTACTCTTAATGACGTCACAAAGACGCATTTTCTGATTAAAAATAATGATTTAGTAATCTGAATCTATTCCTCTAATAAAAGGTTATCAAAACATCTTATAAAGAGCTGTCTCTGTATATTTTGAAGAAAATATATCTTTATTTCCTTTAAAAGCAAAAATATTCATCTCAGTCTCTTTCGGTGGTAAATTCCTGTCCTCTGATTGGCCAAATCTATTCAGCTGTGATTGGCGGTTCCCTCCATTTACTACAGCTTCACACACGCATACACAAATCTAGCATGGTAGCCTGCAGCACAACTAGGCATTCCTTCAAATATGACGTATCTATATAACTTACACCCTTCAACGGGTTTTCATATTTACTTTATTGCCAAATTAATAATCTTCTTAAGTTTATTTCCATAAAAAAATAGAACGAATAAGTCATAAATTCACCTGAAATATGAAAAGTCATCTCATCACTAATCAGTTGAAACAATTCACCAAATACGACTGCTTGACGTCACATACAACCACCAATCACAGTAGAGGACAAATCAGCCAATGAGACAACAGATATTTTCAGGCTAAAAATGCATAAGGCGACAGGGTTCCTCTGATTTAAAGGCTCCTGTTGGGGAACAAATCAAATTCACACAATGACATTAATGGTCCATTTTACTATTAAGTAGTTGTTTTAAATGTTTCCAAAAATGTTGCAATTTTTAAGTCGCTATTTATCTGAAATATACATACTGTTGGTATTAAATCCAAACAATGACGTACTTCCTAATACAGATAATGATTTAGGTAATGATCTATTCAATTACGTTATACTTGAAATGTAACAAATTAGGAGCTAAAGTTATGTTGTTCCTTTACTATTTAACTCGATATGATAATGTATTTATCACGTGTTACTCAATACGTTACTCAAACCAAGCAAAGGGATTAATCAGTCATTTAGACAAGCTGCAAAATTCATCCTACTCAATATGACGTCACATCGACGTATTTTCTCAATACAGATGACTTGGTAATCATAAAGTATCCCTTTATTAGAATATGTTATAACATCTTATGAAAAAATGTCTATTTCTACACATATGGAAGAACATATATCAAATTTGCTTAAAAATAAAAAATAAAAATCTTCAGCTCCGTCATAGCTAGAGCGTTTAAAGTATGATGTTATGGAAACGGGTAAGTTTCTCGAAACTCATACCCCTCTCTCTCTCTCTCTCTCTCTCTCTCTCTCTCTCTCTCTCTCTCTCTCTCTCTCTTTCTCTCTCTCTCTCTCTCTCTCTGCAGTATATTACAGTCTTCTGAGTAGTTATATCTTCCTCAGCTGTGATTGGTGGTTACATTCGCTTATTACAGCTGAACCGACAGACACACGCACATCTAACATCGTAGCCAGAACACAGTCAAGTGTTCTTTCGAATATGACGTATCTTTAATCTACTCCATTCAACAAGATCCATTATCTACTTATTTTTATTCAATAACCATTTAAGGTTTATTTTATGAAAATGGCAATTTTTAGTTATAATCTATTTGCAATAAGTATAGGCATTTCATTCCTACCCAGTTAAATTCATTCATAAAAATACGATTATATGACGTCACACAACCACCAATCAGAGCTGAGAAAGAATCAGCCAATGAAACGCCAGATAATTTCCGCTAAAAAAGCATTACATGAGAGGATTCCTCCGTTATATGGGCTGCTGTTGGTTAAAGTTAAATTCACACTAGGCATTTTGTTCAAAGGCTTTATTTATTCTTTCTTATTAGCTGCTGTTTACGGACGAGTTAAAAATTTGGACATCATTTCATTCAAAAGTTAAGGGTTTTTTCATCCCAATTCATTTTTTTTACAAAAAACGATAGTATGTAAGTTGCCAGAGAAAAATATTTTCTCATTTCTTATATATTTTAGGTATTCTAATGTTTATCAATTATAGACTTTCCTTCCATTCAGTAATCGCATTTTACTTTTCGAGTGAGAAATGCATATGATTTCTATTTTTGTTATCATTATAATTTCTGTCCTAGTCATTGTCATCATCATTTAGAATATTTTGTGAGATAATGTTGAGAATTTTGAGTTCTTATTCAATGATTTTCTAAGGGGGAAAAAAGAATAGCTCAAGTCAGAAGTCCAAAAAGAATACACAGTCAACAGCTATGTATAAACTATGTAAAGACCTGGATTTCCTTTTTATATGTTCGTTTTGTTATAGACATTATTGAAACACTAGCTTAAATACAGAATATAAAAGAAGTGGTCTTATCAGAGTAAAAAAAAAAATCACATTCAGAATTTCATTTTGCCACGGGTGAAAGCAGAAATGAGTGTCTTGAGATTAATCAAGGGAGTTACAAGACTAGACAGACTTCGAAATAAGGACATCAGGAGAGAAATGGAATTGGAAGATATGTTGAAGTTTGTAGAAAGAGGACAACTTCGGTGGTATGGCTATGTGAAGAGAATAGGCGAGAACAGATAGCCAAGGAAGTATGTAGATTGGATCCCTGAAAGAAGAGCACAAGTAGGGCGACTAAGGAAAAGATAGAGGGAAAATATAGATATGTCAATGAGAAAGAGAAACTTCCCTACAAGAAGTAAAAAATGAAGGGTTGTTGGAGAGAGTTCTTGAGGTAGGTAGGGCGACTGACAAGCTTTGGCTTACCTGGCGTCTGGTGAGAAAGCCTAGCGTTGGGGTCTGTGTCTGTTCAGAGGCGTGTCTGCAAATAGGTTTTGCTTTGTTCTGTCCCTAACAGTGCTTGAATGATGAATCTGTGGTGATCCCCTTCCCTTGATGACCTAAGCACATCCTTATTTTGCTTAATGGTTAATCCAGCCACGAGAAGCACATACTCAGGACTGTATCTTACTGTGACACCACTATGGTCAAAGCCACTGATAGTTTCAGAAGGCAACAAAAGACAGTGAAAACTGACGCAGTGATAACTTTGCTTACCAAAGAATTGTTTACTAATACCGGATTCTTCTTCTTCTTTCTGTATTCAAGATTTTATCATTATATATTATCCACGTTAACCATTGTTGAATAGAAAGATGGTTAACAGGCATTTCCTTCCTTATTCATATGAAGCATCTAAACTTCTTGGCAGAGTGGGAAAATTTGATTTTCATTATTCTGGAATGAATTTACTAGTTATACTTTTAGATTGTATTCAACTATTTACTTCTACATTTTTTTCATGCTTCATTCAGGAGATAGAGTGAAAGGAGGAAACAGACTACTTCCATCCACAATGGAAATTAATCTGGATACCATTAATGTTTTTTAGTTGTGATCATGACTGTCACAATTTTCCGGAAAATTGCCGTGTGTCTTTCTAATTATGCGGTTACTGATCCTATGAACGTTAGACATTCATTCTAACTTCATTATAAGCGGTTAGGTTGAGATTTTTCTCAAAACTTGGTGATGGTAACGAACCAGCTCTAGATAAAACAGACTCGATGATAGCAAAATAACCATATAGATGATAGAAATAACCGATCAAGTTTCATTTGGATAAGAAAATATGATAATGGATTTTATTTATATCATCTCCCATCTTCAAAGTTTTATTTGATTAAAGAACTGAAAAAATTGTGATTTTCTGTTCCAGT